>NC_134138.1:111818797-111848797 GCF_033958435.1 Carettochelys insculpta | reverse complement strand
TTGAAAACTGCTATCATATCCCCTTTCAGTCTTCTCTTTTCCAAGCCAAATTAAAACAAAACAAAACAAAAAACCAAACACCTTTGCTTTCAGTCTTCCCTCATAGTTCATGTTTTCTAGACCTTTAATCATTTTTTTTGCTGTTCTTTGGACACTTTCCAATTTCTATGCATCTTTCTTGAAATGAGGTGCTCAGAACAGAACGCTATACTCCAATTGAGGCCTAATCAGTACAGAGAGACTGCAAGAATTACTTCTTGTGTCTTGTTCAGAACACTCCTGTTAATGCACCCCAGAATCATCAAGAAGATTCCACACAAGCCCTGTGAAAGGAGAAGTAACAAGTGCTTGGAAATGGAACTCTGGCCCATTCCACTGAGGAGGAAACTGTGCTCCATTTATACACCCCACCACACTCCGCACAGAGAACAAAATTCTCAGGACTATGTTCGCGCAGCAGTGATCTTAGGACAAAAATCAGTATCATTGTGTTTCTGTGGGAAGGGGCTCTCTGCCCCCAAGAGATATCACAACCCTATAACAACTGCCCACCTATCACAACAGTTATTAGACGTATCAATAGAGAAGAACATAACACATCCTTCAAGTATTAAATCAGACAAAAATCCCCACTCACTTCATGAGCGTTTTTTACAAGAAATGAAGAGAGAACTAGTTGCTCATAAAACCTTTGCAGAACTTAGAGAGGAAGACAATGCCCTCTGCTTGAAAAGTTACTGGTGTTGAGGTGGTTGGAATAACGGAGACTTGGTGGGATGATTAACATAACTGGTGTATGCTCCGACCTCAATCCCTGGGAAAATAATGGAGGGGATCCTCAAGGAATCCATTTTGGAGCACTTGAAAGAAGGGGAAAGTGATCAAGAGTAGTAAACATGGATTCACCAAGGGCAAGTCATGCCTGACCAATCTGATTAGCTGCTATGAAGAGGTAACAGACTGTGGACATGGGAAAGTCAGTGGATGTGGTATACGTTGACTTCAGCAAAGCTTTTGATAGTCTCCCACAACATTCTTGACCATAAATTAAGGAAGTATGGGTTGGATACATGGACCATAAGATGGATAGACAGCTGGCTTGATGGTGGAGCCCAACAGGTAGTGGTCAATGGCTCGATATCTGGAAGGTGGTCGGTTTCAAGTGGAGTGTTCCAGGGCTCAGTTCTGGGGCCAGTGTTATTCAACATCTTTATCAATGAACTGGATGAGGGACTGGATTGTGCCCTCAGCAAGTTTGTGGATGACATTAAGCTAGTAGAAGAGATAGATATGTTGGAGGGTAGAGATAGGATCCAGAGTGACATGGATAAATTGGAGGATTGGGCCAAAAGACATCTGATGTGGTTCAACAAGGAGAAGTGTAGAGTCCTGCACTTCACATGGAAGAATCCCAAGCATTGGTATAGGCTGGGGACTGACTGGGTAAGCAGTAGTACAGTGGAAAGGGGCCTAGGGATTATGATGGATGAAAGGCTGGATATGAATAAACAGTGTGCCCTGGTAGCCAAGAAGGCTAATGGCATACTGGGGTGCATTAGGATGAGCATTTTGAGCAGATCTAGAGATCTAGATCTGGTGAGGCCACATCTGGAATATTGTGCCTAGTTTTAGGCCCCCCAGTATAGAAAGGATGTGGATATGCTGGAGCAGGTTCAGCAGAGGCCAATGAAAATGATTAAGGGGCTGGAGCACATGACCTATGAGGAAAGGTTGAGGCATTTGTGCTTACTTAGTTTGCAGAAGAAAAGACTGAGGGGTGGTTTAATAGCAGCCTTCAACTTCCTGAAGGGGAGCTGTAAAGAGGATGGAGAGCAACTGTTCTCAGTGGTGACAGATGGCAGAACAAGGAGCAATGGTCTGAAGTTACAGAAGGAGAGGAGTAGGTTGGATATCAGGAAAAACTACTTCACCAGAAGGGTGGTGAAGCACTGGAATGAGTTGTCTGGAGAGGTGGTGGCATCTCCATCCCTAGACGTTTTTAAATCCTGGCTTGACAAAGTCCTGGCTGGGATGAATTAGTTGGGAGTTGATCCTGCTTGAAGCAGGGGGCTGGACTAGATGACCTCTTGAAGTCCCTTCCAGACGTGTGATCCTATGATTTTGCCATGGACATCTTTGAAAGGTTCTCTCAGTCTTCTATCAAGGGTGGAGATAAGAATGATATTCATTACCCCCAGTCTCCCTTCATGTAAAGGCTATGGAATCTGCCAAGCCTGCTGGGGGAGGAGCAAAGGGAACAGCTGACCTGGGTCCCAGCAATTTAAAAAATCCCAGATCTGCTGTCTGCCATCACTGCTATTCCAGCAGCAGCCATAGCCCCACATGGCATTGGGAGCTACCTGGAGGATGCTAGCCCCACTCCTTCTGCCCAAGGACCCACCCATTCTTGGGACATGGACCACTCTCCTGGCTCCCCTACAGGAGCCAAGTATGTGTTGACCCCCCTGGAATCTGCTATTTAACCCTAATGTATCCCAAGAATCAATGTAGAGACCTGTTACTCCCATGCCAGCTCTAAATATGAGCAATCCCCAGACTCTAGCTCTTGTTACAGACACCAGTTGTCCATGGCATCTGTGAGCCCCCTCCTTTCAAAAATACCATAACAAGTATACCCAAACTGGCTGTTGAAATAAAGAGTTTGCAAAATAACCCATTGGTTGAAATATCTGTCCATGCACACCCCAAATTGTTCAGAAAACCAACAAGAGTCCATAGACTCAAGTTTTGCAAAAAGAAAAGTCAAACTTCCCTGCCTAAAGATAATGTTCACCAATTCCATTAAAAATAATCTCTTTTACAGTCTCTTCTGCAGCTAGGCTCATTCCAAAGGATCCTCCAAAGTACTGAGGCTCCTGATCCAGAAAAGCCCTCATGCACATGCCTAACTTTAATAGGAGAGTGACCCTGTTGACTTCAGAGCTATTAAACTCATCCATATTTAAAAATAAGCTGTGCATGAGTATTTCAAAGGATCCCATCCAGAATGCTCATTAACTTAAATTCCTGATGCCAAAAAAAAACCAAACCCACATTTGTGCACTGTGGTCCACACAGGTAAATGCCTAGGTCCACACAGAGCTGGAGTCCACCCTCCTAGAGCTCATTGGTCTATAGGGCCTAATATGCCTATGCAAAATTTAACACAATAAAAACAAATACAAATACAGAAGCAAAAAGCAGTGATGCCTATCATACAATATTCAAATCAACATATGTCAACCCTTCTTTTACTTATATTCTTCATACATTGAAAAAACAAGTCAATTAATAATATTCAGTTACAGATAAAAAGCTCCACCTCCTAATTGTAAGATTTCTACATGATGATTATGTTTACAACAACTTGGCAGAATATGGGGTTAACAGGTATGCGCTGCAAATGCATTTTGTCAGCAAGAGACTTTATGGCTTTCAAGTAATAAATCATAAAAAAAACCAACTTTTCCTATTTCCAAACATTTTCAGATAAGGGAGTTGGGAATCAAATCAATTTAGGTTTCTATACGCAGGTTCCAATCTTTCCAACCAGGGACAAACATGCTGTCCTTGTCAAATCATTTCAACGTGAACCAACTGAAAATTTATTATCTTATAAAGACCATCTATGTCTTTTCCCAGCATTCTTTGAAGAATGCATTGAGATGTGCACACTGGCTGCAATTTTATGTAGACAAGGGGTGGGGGTGGCAGCTACGTTCTTTATAAGTCCAGAAAGAAGTTGCTATAGTGGCAAAATTAGTCATACTTCACGTTTAACAACAATAAGTGTATGCCAGTAATTTCACACTAAAATACTACAAGTGCACTTGTATACAGCCAGTTGCATTTGCATGCTTATCTTCTAAGAGAGTACTGCTATACTGAAGTACTCTGAATTATAACTACGCTGCAGAAATGTTGTAGTTATACACTGTATGTAGACATACTATACAGGGTGGAGTACTGAAGGTTTTACTCTCTCATAACTTCATTGGCTTCAGTTGAGTTCCCCCTGTTGTGTAGTTCGAAGGGGGAAAAGACCTCAAATGGGCCCAGCTTCCACTGATTTCAAAACTCACAACACATCACAGGATTAGATCCTTTCTGCAGCAGTGTCCAATTAGCATATTAATGCTGAGGCGATGCTGATAGGATCACAGGGGCGGACCTACGTTAAATAGCTTTCCAGAGTTTTTTCAAGCTATACTTGTTTCCTGATACAAAGTGTCATTGCACATGTTTTTCAGAAGCAATGACAAGGAAAAATAAAACATCTCAAGAATGGAGAACTCTAGCAGAAATATTCTTAATGACATTTCATTTAATGAAAGCCGTTTACAAAGAAGAACTCCAGAAGGTGATGGCTGCATAGTTCCAGAATATTATACATCCCTCCTCCGTAACACAGAGCAGTACACAAAGATAAATGAGATCCACTAAGCAAAACTACCCTTGTCATTACAATAACCATGATGTAATACTGAAGTGGATACACTGCTGGCTTACTGCTCACTGCAAAATACTGGACCATGGGCGAAGAAGTCATGTTATTTTTTTTCCAATTAGTTAAATAAGGGATATTTTGATTGATGGCAAGCACTAGGCTTCATTTTCAGTCAGAGATGGTCCAAGTAATCATTCAAATACTGACACCGATACTTGTGAAAATGGAATTTGTGTTTAATTACAAAATGTGGTTGCTACTATTCTATATTAATAACTCATTGACCAGAATCTCCATATCTCCCTTAATAATTCAGTAGCACATTTAACAGTTTTAGCTCATGTAAGTGGCACATTATTTATCAATGGTATAGACCTACATTGCAATATTACTTTCTGCTTTTCAAACACTGGAACTCAATGGTAACCACAAGGCATAACCAAAAAAAAGACAGTCAGATATTCATTTCTGAAACTATCCTAGTGTTCACTTGGAAAATATCTGATGAGTCATCACTCACTTCCTCTCCTACCCCCACCAGTTGTCAGTTTCTGACTTTAATGGCATATGTGTCTCAGCGAAGAATGGAATACCCTTACCACCATTTTATATTTGCACTTGCTCACAAATAGAGGCTGAACCTCTCTAATTCGGAACTCTCTCATCTGGCAACAGCCATAATCCAGCCTGACTTTAGTTAACTGGATGACCACTTATCATAGGTGTGGCCAACTTTCTCATGGTCCCATATGGTCCCATAAAGTTCATTTGCAGCCACGAGTCCTGTCTCTCACAGTTTTCTGTGGTGTTGTTTGGCTGTAATTTACACCAAAATCTCTTTTAAGAGACCAGCAAGCAGTGGTAATGTTGGTGCTGCTGCTAGACAATATTGACTTTCCGGGGTGTGGCAAATTCTCTCATCCGGCACTGGTCAGGTCCCCAGGGTGCCAGACTAGAGAGGTTCAACCTGTATTCTCAAGTATTCGTGCTGAAATTGCCTGCACCCTCCTCCATTTGGGATACTGAAATGATACCATTTTATTTGGCCAAACACCATCTCCAAGTCCTCCTTGATAACATAATTTAAAAGCGTGAAATAAACCATTTTTGCCTGAGAAATTCTGCATGGCAGGCATTCCTAAGCTGCAGCATTTCCAAGAGCTCATCCATATAGTCTCTGTACTGTTTAACCATATTGGTTTAATACCCAAAAGTAGACACAGCTGTACTGAGTATAAAGATGCTTGCATCTGTCCTGCTTATTCTCCTAAATGTGCAGGAATAAGCTTCAGTGATATACCTCCATCCATTCACATGGATGTTTTCACAGGATAAACTATTTTAGTTAACAAAAGATCACACACATATCCTAAATTAAGGAGTTAAAAATCTGTTCAAAACTCACTGTTGTCCAAGCCAAAGTGGATTGTTAGGCCATGACCTCATCCCTTCACTGCAGGAATTGCGCACAACAGACATTAGTTAAAGTAAGTTCCTGATTAATTAAATCTGTTCCTGATACCTGGTCTCAAGTTATAGTCCAACAAACCCCATTTAATACTTATCATACAAACTGTTTGGCAATCAAGACACAGCAAAAAGAATTGTATAACTTGGTATAATGCTTACTTCTATACCATGAAGCCTTGTAATAAGATTTCAAAAAAACCCAAAAGCAGAAAAGACAATGGTTCATGTTCACATGACATGCCATGTTTGCAGGTGCTGGGCTTGGAGAAGGGGCCTTTGTGAGTGTTTACATTCAGGGTTATAATAAAAGGGGTCCTGCATAAGTCAGTAAAACAGTATTAAAATAACAATCATCATCAATAAAAAAATCTTTGACTGGGTATTTTAAGGTTCTCTCTGCATCATGGTTCCAGAACTGATACTTAATTTAAGTAGGTCACTTTTAAAAAAATAATTTCAGCTGTGACTGTTCAAGGCCTAATGCTATTTTCTAATAGCATCCACAAACTAAGAGGCAAAACAAACCAACAAAGGCTTTATTTTTGATAAATGTAACATTCTAAAGGAAGCAGATTGGATAATGAGCATTAAGTTGTAATAAAGGCTCTCAACAGTCACAGCTGAAAAAACAAAACAAAGCAGCAGAAACATAGCCCTTTAAAGTGGTCTGTCCCACAAAAGCTCATCACCAAATAAATCATTTCATTAGTCTTTAAAGTGCTACATTTCTGCTGGTTTGTTTTGTTGGAGTACAGACGAACATGGCTATATCTCTGTTACTATCTGAAGAAACAGTTCATAGCACACATTTAGGAAATTTAGTCTTTTTCTCAGTAAATTTGTGTAAACGCATTTACAAATTTCTCTAATGTATTGGATATTCCAAGTTATTAGCTGACTACTTCAATGAAAAAATTATGTCTGCAGATTCTTCAGGAGCACTTAATTATGAGTATTGTCTATATGAAATTAAAGACTTGATTAGTCAGGTATGATGCCTCACATAATAGTGGATTCCCTGATTTGATCAATAGTAAATTAAATCTCATTCTAATCACAAATATTTGCCATTTTTAAGTTCAGAATTCACATTGTGCTAATTCTCCCCAAAAGGTGTGTAACTCAGAACACTTTGGCCCCTAATATGCTCACAAAACCATTTGCAGAAAGTGAGTGCATAAGGCACAAAACCAAATCAGAGTTAATTTTAATTTGTATTGACTATTAATAGAAATTGTTTTGTATAAACTCAGAGTTCTAATAGCCACAGCTACACATCTTTGCCAACCAGATATCACTGTTCTAGGGCTAAGGAAATAAATTAATCTAAACTTTGTGTTTACAGCATTAACAAATAAGTCTAGAATTTCCTTATACTCAATCACCATGTGAAAGATTTCACAGAAAACTTTCCACAGCTTACTTTTGTGAGCATTTAAACAAGAACATTTTCTCTTCAAAATTCAATAGCTATCATGTAGCCAGATCAGATCAGAAAGCTCCTTCAAAGTGGGAGAAAAGCAGCACAAGCAAGTAGAAAGATGTGCTAAATATAAGCAGAGGGTAGCAGGATGATTACTCGCACTGGGAGGGAGCTGACTCAGGCAAATTGGGGCCAGTTGACTCCACTGCTGGCTTGATGGAGACCTTTAAAAACCTCCACAGTTGGAAGGTGGGAGAGAGAGTGAAAGAGAGAATAGAAGTTGAGCACAAGGTAGATCAGCCCTGTTTAGGGACAGTGGGGGGAGCTCTAGGAGCAGAGGCTGAGCTCCCTACTACAGAGAGCGGTTGCAAGCCCCAGCCTTGGGCAGGTGAAAGGGGTAAAAGACTGAAATGAACGTTCCCCTGGGTAGGAGGGGATCTTGTTACAGTAGCATAGTTTTGATTTGATGAAGGTCACAGTGAATTATTTTGGTTATGCAGTTAATTGAGCATTATGCCCTTTATTAAATATTAGAAACATAACTATTGATCATTTTGGGGTCCATAATATCTCCAATGGTGTCCAGATCAAGGTGCTTAAAAGGGTAGTACAAGAAACCTGCAACAGAAAGTTCTGCAATAACTTCTCTAAGGGCAACTTGCCCTTGCTAGTAGTAAGAGGTTGAATTATGCTTTGAAACATGAGGGAATACTAGCCAATATTTGCAACACATGCACCATTTCTAGGAATATTTGCGTCAGCAACTGTTCACTAGAGCCGTGTCTACACGTGCATGCTACTTCGAAGTAGTGGCACTAACTTCGAAATAGCGACCGTCACGGCTACACGCGCCGGGCGCTATTTCGAAGTTAACTTCGACGTTAGGCGGCGAGACGTCGAAGTCGCTAACCCCATGAGGGGATAGGAATAGCGCCCTACTTCGACGTTCAACGTTGAAGTAGGGACCGTGTAGTCGTTGCGTGTCCTGCAACTTCGAAATAGCGGGGTCCGCCATGGCGACCATCAGCTGAGGGGTTGAGAGACACTCTCTCTCCAGCCCCTGCGGGGCTCTATGGTCACCGTGGGCAGCAGCCTTTAGCCCAGGGCTTCTGGCTGCTGCTGCGGCAGCTGGGGATCCATGCTGCAGGCACAGGGTCTGCAACCAGTTGTCGGCTCTGTGTATTTTGTGTTGTTTAGTGCAACTGTGTCTGGGAGGGGCCCTTTAAGGGAGCGGCTTGCTGTTGAGTCCGCCCTGTGACCCTGTCCGCAGCTGTGCCTGGCACCCTTATTTCGATGTGTGCTACTTTGGCATGTAGATGTTCCCTCGCAGCGCCTATTTCGATGTGGTGCCGCGCAACGTCGAAGTTGAACATCGACGTTGCCAGCCCTGGAGGACGTGTAGACGTTATTCATTGAAATAGCCTATTTCGATGTAGGCTTCACGTGTAGACGTAGCCTAGAAGAGCATTTCCAAAGTTGGGGGATTTTTCAGGGAATTTTTGGTTTTATCAGACCCATCATTTTCTTTGTGCTAAGCAACTGCCTTATCCTAATTTGGGCCCAATCCTGCAGACACTTAGTTAAATATTTGCTCAAATTTTAAGTTCTGGTATCTAGTTTTCTTAGATATTCAAGTACAGTATCATATTAAAATATAATGAAATTGCATTTTTTTATTTGAGTACATAATATATTTTTCCCCGGGAGCCTGAAAATACGTATTAGTGACTTCATTTTCACAGTTTGTCACCCAGAATGTATTCAAGCTACAGACTTGTATGCTACAATTTTGCTTGTTTTTAAAGTCCTATAGTATTGATTTTTTTCTATGAAACCAATTTAAGTAGTCCTTTAAAATCTGTAATAAAAAGTCTTTGTATAAAAGCATATAAAAAGCCCCCAAATTTTAAAAACCCATGAAGCAAAATAAAGCCAGTTTCTGGCTGACAGTTAAATCAACATCTCCAGCTATCACCAAGGGAGGCATTGATTTGCAAAAGCTATAGACAGCTCTTTACATTTAGAGCCCAAGCAGCCTAATTAAAGAAGACTGACAAAAATGATCTGAAATGCTTTTCTAACACAAATAAAACAGAATACTTAACAGCAACACTTGTTTAAAAATAATCAAATTATGCACAGAAACTATTCATTTACAAATATCTAATTTAAGTCTCCGATAACCATTATTCTGCCATTTTGTGCAGAATTTCTTTTATCCTCTTTGTGTAACTTCCTATCCCAAAAGAACAGAAGTAGGATAATTTGGTCTCATTTACCTCCTAGGTGGAACTATGTTTAGCATAACTAAGTTCTGATACATAGCTCAATAGAGCCCTGCATGGACACAAAATATGAATCTCCGCATCTGCAGCCACAAAAATGATCTGTGGATATCCACATCCACAGATGTAGATGAGGATACCCATGGGTATAAAACAGACCTCTGCAGATTTCCAGGGCTCTAGATACAAAATTTATATCTGCATTTGTATCTGCAAAAATAAGCTATGTTCACATCCACAGATGTGGATACCTGTGGATATAAGGCAGATATCTGCTAATTTGCAAGACTCCATAGTTGACTATGATGCACTTACATGCTTAAAATGAGGCTTAAGACTGTGCTTAAATTCTTTTCTGAACTGTGAGGTTTTCCTGGTCAGAATCTCGCATAGCTGGTTGGTGGGTTTTATGGTAACAAGAACTATGTCTAATTCTTTGTAGGTGTGAATTTGACTTTTGCCAGCCCACTGCCACTAGTCTTTCACCTCACTATACAAGCTGTCTTGATCTTGGTGCCCCTCCCACTCAGCACTATCTGTCATTCTGTCATACCTATCACAAGCAGAGCCTTGAAGAAATCTGCAGATATCTTGTTAGCCATGGCAGATTTATCCAGGTAGTCTTCCCATTTCAGATCCTGTTTGGAGACTTGCCTTCAACATTTCCTTGGACTTATCCAAGTGGCTGCAGGTAGCTGCTGACACAAGCTTTCACAAATATTTTTCAATTGAATACGCATGAAATCTTTCACTAGCCATGGCAAATGTTCTTTCAGTTCCTAGTTATGCACACTGTAATTCCCTTTAGGATGACGGCAGAAAAGGGCTGGAATGATAGCCAAACTGAGTTTGAGGATAAGAAGGGATACCTTACATAGGGATCTTTTCTCACAGTGAGGCCTGGGACATGAGGTAACTGAGAAGCCATTCCCAGCTATACAGAAGAACAACTGTGCTGCAGCTTTGTATTTGTTCCTTGCCGGCAATCAGGCAAGAAAGGTGTTCCCCCACAATAAGGAACTGGGAGGTAGCTCTGTGTGGGAATGTTGTGTGGAGTCATCCATGTTACAGCGTGCTTACATCTAGACAATGCTTTGAAAAAAAAAAAAAGAGGACCCAGTACTCAGCTGGCTCCCTGCCCCTGTAGCCCCCAGCCAATCTTGTAGCTGTGGCTGCTGAGGTGCCAGTGCTCAGTACCAGCACAAAAAAAAACCCCAAAACCCAGCTTGTACAGATGTTAAAAGAGTTAACCATTTTAACTCATGACCTGACACTCAGCTGGCTGTGGCTATGCAGCCCTGCCAGCCACTCTTTGGCCAGGGCTGCACTGGCATGGCATGGCAGGCCACCATCAGAGTTGAACAGCAAGTGCCAGTTAACTAGCAACCATATCGTTAAGCCTCATGCTAATTGCTACGCTTACCATTTAATGATTTAATTTCCCTTGTTACCTGCACTATAGCATAATGATGTACTATAGGCCAGCTCTCTCAAAGAAAAATCTGTGCTTCCTCTTAATATTTTTGCCACCACCCAATTTACAATTATTTGTATTATAGTAGTGACTAAAGGCCCCAGACTGTTAGCCGGTGGCCGGGCAATGTGTGGTGAGGTACCAACTATGCCCTTGTTACCATCCGAGTCTTTAACTGCTGGAGCGCAGGGCTCCTTCGCAGCGGGCAGCCTGGGCCAGGCTGACGGATGCCCCAGGGTCCTAAACACCCGAGTCTCTTACTGCTAGAGCAGGGAGCTCCTAGCACTCTCACCTATGGCCAGGCTGTGGTAACCAAATTGTTAAAGTTCTTTTTATTGTGCCGGCTGTGTTGGAGTGACAGAGAGCAACAGCAGTCAGGCTTAGATCTTAACTAGCTACAAGTTTATTAAGCTACAGTTATAAGCATGCGGTTACAAAAGGCTATTGTCTACTTCTTATATGCTAGCAGAGTACAGGTGTTAACAGGTTACTTTACAATTCAATACCATGACATCTTAATGCAACAGCATCTATCTATAGAGCTCTAATTCTTTAACTGTGCACACCAAAAGGAGACCTTAATGTGGGTACATCTTACCCTTCTTAATATGGGTATATCTTACCCTCCTTGCGTCTCTCGATGCCAGCATAGCCAAGCCAGGATCGGCCACTCAATTCCGCGGAAAGACGAATACGAGGTTGGGCATCCCCAGTTGCGGATCTCGGGAGGCAATCACCTGACCCAACCAGCAGGTAGTTGGTGAAGATGCACTCAGAGTCAGAATGCTGCTGGGCCCATCTTTATACCCCTTGGGTCACGTATCCTCTTTCTTATCTATGGTGCCAGATCATACCGGTCTGTCTTTTGTGATGCCAGTTTTTACAAGGGCAATTCTTACTTAATTTGCACTTGTAAGACAGGAGATAAGCAATCTGGGAGTACTGGCCGTTCTTTTGCAAGGGTGGAGAATTCTCTTCTGGGATGGCTGTGTGGGCGCATCACTCCATTAATGCCAGCCAAGGGCAGTTCTCTGAGGCCCTTCGTTAACGGTTAGCCTGCTAGCCCTCTATCTGTGTTTTCAGTTCCTCGGGGTCACGATGAGCCCCTTTAGGAAGGCATCAAAGACTGTGCTGTTTAACTGCTGTTCAGTGCCCTGTGTGCTCTGAGGCACCTTAGAGGGGAGGCAAAAGCTGGTCTGTAGTGGGGAGATTTTGTCTGGCTACACAGACAGAGGTCAGGGCTTCAATTATGCTAGGCAGTGTACAAACAGAAGAGGCAGTGTCTGGCCTGAAGAGTTTACAGTACAGATTACCTTGCATGCCACTAAATGCATCTCTTGTGAATTTGGCCTTACATCATTACAGGCACCTTCTGCACTAGTCATATGTATCGTCCATGCTGGGAAAATTTAGACAGATTTTCACTTATTAACAATATCAATAAAGTGCCAAAATTATAAGTATTGCTTCACAGACCTTGCTGTTAGCTGCCGTACGAGAGAGGCTTATCACCTGAGGTACTCTGCCATTATCTTCATTAAGTGCACACTCATCATGACCCATTGGGTCTTTACTGATTGAGGCCCTGATTTTTCACAGGAGCCTGCTTGAGCAGCCCTTGCATGCATAAAGCACTCCACTCAGTGAAATCCAGTACAACTGCAGAAGCCTGTGCCACAGTTCCCAGTGTAGGATCAGGGTTATTTCACCTCCCTGATTAAAGAAAATGCAGTGCTAACAAAAGCACAGTAATACCACTAAGCAAGTTACATCTAAACAAATAGCTTGGTTTGGGTAACTGGTGTGTCCTTTGATCCCCATCCCATCCTCTTCGGCATTCCAAGTCTCTCTGCTGGAGAAGCTGTCTCCTAAATTTATTAGCAGGTAGAAAACTGTGTTGCTTCCTTGATCTCCATAGCATAGATCCTACATACACTCCAGGGTAAAAAATTGAAAGAAGGGGAGAAAATTGACATTTCAATTAAAAAATCCAAACCAACCTTGTAGGAAGAAGTCAGGGTAGTTCACTGCTACTGTTGTAAGCAGGATAAATGCTGCAAACAATATGCAGAAGAAATATCAATAGGATCACTTGTAAAGGGAATGATCACTAAGCAATAAAAACATTTTGTTCAAAAAGTGTATTTGTTTATATTACAAAGTGTCTCTCCTCCCAGTCTTCTACACACTGTTACCCCCTGAGCACAGTCACAGTCTAGTAGAAGATTAATATTTCAGAACTTGTCATGGGCAGTTTCACTTGACTCTGTCACTGCCTATGTCTGACAAGCTATTTATCATGCTGCTAAGTGTCAGCATTAAATTATCCCTGCTGTTATGACTGCAACATTATTCATCAGGATTACAGCCTCAGTACAAGGCTGCTTGTAACAGTTACCTTCTTCTTCTGGGCTTTATCGATTTGCGCCATTAAAAAAGAAGGTCTATGCACATGACTGTTCCATTTGCATCCTGCATGTTGATATTTAACAAGACAACAAAAACAAATAAAAAAAGCCCCCAACATTTTAAGTGTAGCTTCCAAGGGTACAACATACTGTTTTCAAAACTGGAGACATGTTTGCAAATGAGAATGCAGGAGAACATTCTACACATTATTGATCCTAGTGCACAGACACCCAACTTTAAGAACGTTGCATGACAATTTCTCAAGATGAATTGATCTGCATTTGTTTTAACTAAGTCTCCCGTCTGTACCTGCTGCAGTGAAATGACAATAAAATCAAGAATTATTTATTGAGATGTGCAGGGTTATTCACAGCTACCTCAACTATTCAGTTTATTTATTCGGTGTTGTGAATCGTCAAAAAACAAGTTCTGCTCAATGTCCTGTTTTAAGAATACAATCAGTACAGATCAATGCTGGTTGCAGTTTATGTAGCTTTTAAAAAATTATATACATTCTCTTCCCTACTTCAAACCTGGCTTTATTTCCACGCCTGCCCCTGACAACTCCCAAAATATTTTTGGCAAAAGCTCATTTTTTCCCTCTCAAGTTTTCTAGTTCTTTAAAACCAGGAAATGATTTCTGTGGATATTTTTAAACCACAGCAAGAAGTAGCCATAGCCTCATGATTCTGCAAAAATTCTTGGATTTTTTTGTGCTATTTTTGAATGGTCACCTGAGTCTATTTGTGAAGCTTTTTATTTGCAAGAATAGAAAAAAAATATTTTACAGAAAAAGTGATAAGGAAAAAGAACTAAAGACATCCTGTTTTGTTCTGCGTTCCCACGGTTTTACATAAAAAACAACAAAAACAAAACCTCTCAGGTACAGATACATCCAGACGATGGTATTTGCCAGCTCCAATACAAACCCCCCACACTTCAAAAACAGTGGAAGAAGGCACTAAAGTCCACAAGAATTGACAATGTATGTGCCATTAATAGAAAAGAATCTGGTGAATTTAACAACCAGATCTTTCTTAACAATTTCTTATAGTCTCTTGTCTCACCAATATTTTTGCAGGCCAACATATACTTCGTGGGTTTTCAAACTATGGTGTGAAACTCACCTTCAGTGAGCACACACTAGCACCATTCATAATGAGGGATGACTTACTCAGAAGATGTCAAGTATTCCTAAAATTTTGAAAATTCATTATACTATACAAGAATATCACCATTTCTGTTGTGGAGCTGTGGTAACAATGATACTAGTTCGTGGGGCCTTGCTGAAAATCTCAAATTTCATTTAATAAAGTAAGTTTCTACTCCTCATGACTGCACACAAGATTGAAAATGAGAATTCAATGGCCCAACACTAGAAGGCAAATAAATGCCATTTAAAAACAAAACAAAACACCATACTGATTTTGAGGGCTCTAACTTGTGAATTTTGAAAGCTGGAGGCTGGTAGTATTGACTTTGTTCTTACATGTGTAAAGCAGGATCTTACATTTCTACCTGATACAGCAAAGCCACTTGCTAATACAACCTAACAGATGGCACTCCAGGTGGGGTGCTTCCTTTTGGTCATCAAGTCTATGTCTACAGTTACTAAAAATTTCAAAATGGTGATGCTAATGGCCAAATTGAAGAGTACTAATGAGGTGCTGAAATGCATATTCAGCGCCTCATTAGCATGCCACCGCCTGTGTCACTTCGAAAGTGCCGCGGTTCGCTTGCCTGCAGCTCATGTACGTAGGGGTCCTTTTTGAAAGGACCCCACCAACATTGAAATCCCCTTATTCTTATCAGCTGATAGGAATAAGGGGATTTCAAAATGTGTGGAGTCCTTTCAAAAAGGACCCCTACGTACATGAGCTGCGGGCAAGCGAACCGCGGCACTTTCGAAGTGACACAGGCGGTGGCATGCTAATGAGGCGCTGAATATACATTTCAGCACCTCATTAGTACTCTTCAATTTGGCCATTAGTGTGGCCATTTTGAAGTTTTTAGTAAGTGTAGACATGGCCTAAGTGGTGTAAAAACTTCACTCTCAGTACAGTAGATACTACGTATTGAACAAGAGATGTCTTTAACTCATTCTGTTGTAACATTCTGCCCGTTAATCACTAGATACAGATCAAAAGCAAGTTCTAACCCCATCACCCATGTTCAATACCATAATGTTATTACATCCCGCCATCATCATGTGGTACTTCATTAGCTAACACTTCCTAGCTTTCCTTTATTATCGTTCAATAAACACAAAGGTCAAGGTTGTTTGAGTATGATTTAAAATAAAACTGAAAGACATCCTCTTCCAGGAAATGTTGTCCAGATCTTTCACATCAAATGTCAATAGATAGGTACATAATTACCACTATAGGAGTCTATTGCTGATTGGAGTAACCAAATGAACTGTTCACACTTCGGTATTTCAGAGGATCATTAGGATTGAATTTCATAGTCTGGGTCATGCCCACATTTAATATTATGCATTTGAGCATTCACATCGTATCAGCATTTGAGGGATCAGGACCCCTAACATTGAAAAAGGAGTTAATAGTTCCTGTTGTATCAGTATATCAAGTTACTCGTCTCTGGGCCACTATGGTGAAGTAGAAATGTATAAAGGAACTTGCAAAAATGTTGTCGGTTCCCAAAATGAAAGTGCTGCTATAGGCAATAGAGGAAAGATTTTTAAAAATTTTAAATGTGTATTTTTTCTCTAAAGAAGAAGAATTCTCCAAAGAATTGATTTTTGAAAATGTAAAATGTTATTTTAAATTTAAATTTTGAAATCCACTTGAACAGCTAGAATCAACTAATTTCATAAAAGAGGAAAAAACCAACAAAAGTAATAACTTCTCAAAATAGCCTTCTCTTTAAAATGGGTCTGTTTATTTTAGATACACTGATTACATTCAGCTGTTTTATCTTATCTGTTTATAAAAGCGTGTTTAACTTTGAATGCTGTAGCAAGTGTCAATCTTTATATTATTGAAGGACAATTAGGCAAACCATGTAATTGTATTGTAACTTATTAATTTCAAGCTCCAGTGTCATAAATTATATGCCTTAATTAGTACTGCATGTCAATCACAATCTGGAAATTTGAATGGAGAAAGAGGTTAACAAGAATACATAATTAAAAGAAAACAGTGAATAATGGCATGGCTGAATAGTTCATAAAATTAGGTAAGAAAACCGGTGCTGTGTCAGCTTGTAGATGCCAAGATAAAGAGGGGGTTTAAATAAATGCACACAAGAGGCAGGAAGTCAGAGAACAAGACAAAATTGCAGCTCTAAACCTTTGATTAGATGGCTAACAGAACATAGGCAGAAGGTATCTGAAGAAACAGAGCAATCATCATGTCTCACCTACTCAGATGCACAGAGAAGGGGAGAGCAGAGGATCATAAATGCTCTATATCCAATTCAGCAGTGTGCTACAGGCCCCTAACATACACACTACTGACATAAAGGGACAACAAATCTGGCATGAAACAATTCCTTAGCCTCGAGAGACATTTCTTGGGGGTGTCAGACAACTTGTGTAGCAGATATGCCTCACCCTTGACATAAGTGGGGCAAGTCACTTAACTTAATAGACACTTGCAGTAAGTAATTTTCTCCCTCCTGTTCCCCACCCTTTGCCCCCCTTTCTGTCTTATGCAGCTAATTAGCCAGTTTTCATTTCATTTTTTTCTGTCTCTCTGTTATATTTTCATCATGCCAGTTTACTTTCAACAGAATTTCCGGATCTGAAGAAGCAGGTCTGGCTCATGAAATCTCATCACCAAAGAAACCATTTTGTTAGTCTTTAAAGCACTATATGACTGCTTTTTTGTTTTATAAGGTGGGGTGTCAGACACTACTGCGCTCTGGCTAGCCCCAGGTATCAGAATGGCCCCTTGGAGCTATAAACTGATTGGAACAAGATATGGTACATTTGAGGTTTTACTGTGTTTGGATAGAGGCTGACGCGAGCCTTTAGTGCCAATTCTGATTTCATGCATATGGTTCTGGGTGGCAAAAAAGGAAGAGGCAGCATGATGTGTATCAAGGATCTGCTTGAATAAGGGATTTAAAAAATAAAACCCCACAGAGGATTCATAGGTAAAGCTGATATATAAAGGAAGCTCAGTAAGTCAACATCGGAGTTACAGAGTTGATAATTAGATACAAAAATGGCATTAAACAGTGGAGAGAGTGCAACAAAAGGAGCGACTACTGAACCAGTTAGTGCAAGAATGGGTCCAAAAAAGGAATATCTTAATGTACGCACATGAATTCAGGCAAACAGAAAAATGTGAGAATTTGTGAGGGGACAATCTGGCTGCCCTTCTTCATTCACAACAGGAGTCTCATGAGCCCCCAGTGAAGAACAGAGACACAGAAGTCAGGCAAAATGACACGGGAGAAAATAGGCATGGAGCATTCAACACTTTTAAATGTTCTAAAGAAGTCTTTGAATCTATCAGTACAGGAAAGTTGAGCCTCCGCTACTTCCCCACAAGGATGCATCTGTAAGGTGACCATCCATCCCCTGTTAGGTGGGACACTCTGTTATTCGGGACATCAAAAAGGCGCCCTGACTTATTTTTTAAAAGAGACAAATTGTCCCATATTTGGTCCCTTCCACCACCGACCTTTTCTGCCAGCAGCTGCACAGGCGCAGGTGGTGGTGGAAGTCACTCCCCTGAGCCTCAGGGAACTGTGGGGGGAGGGCCGGCAGCTGCCACATCCCCAGGGCTCTGGGGGAGGGCCAGAAGCTGTCTCCTCCTTCCCACTCCCCGGGGATTGGTGGAGCTGGGAGGGCCCCCCTCCACATCTCCCTGTTCCGTATTGGTACAGGGAGATATGGTCACCCTATGCATCTCCTACAGGGAAAAGGATACTAGCAGTGGGCTCTGAAGTGACATATCAGTGAATTTATACCTAATAAAGTGGTGAACAAAGATCCACTTTTACCACTTCTATTCTGTCATTTTCTGTTTAAAGTCCTTTCACATTCCCTGAGCATGAGAGTCTGACACATCTTGGGAGCAGCTAGAGAGACAACGAAGTTCCTGCCATTTTTGGACCCTTCGTAGGTTTTTTTGTTGGGTGCAGGGAAGGTAAGTTACAGCTATAACAAGGGTTCCTGCAGGAGAACAGGAGTTCCAATCTCAAAGCACAAAAACATAAGCTACACAGACAAATGTCCATGCATTAAAATTTGAATTTTTAAAGACATTTATGGGAGCATAAATAGCAGATTCTCTGCCCCCACACAAAGGAGTCAGCATTCCACCCAAAGCTAACAAATTCCTCAGGAGGCAAGAGATATCAGAGCCCTTTCTTCTACCTGCATATGTATTGAGGCATAAAAAAGAAGAGTAAACAACAAGTATTAAAATATGCCTTAGCCTATAATCTAAATACCTGATGAGCTTCTTCATAGTCTTAAAAAAGAGAGTGGCGAAGAAATCAGAGTCACCCAGGAAGTTTCGACCATCAGTAACTCCACACCATAGCCACGGAGAAGTGTGTATGAAGCAAGCATAAAGAAAGAGGAACTAAATTGCCAAGGGAGATTATGCAATCTCCATCACGAGATATTTAAGAGCAGGTTAGATAGACACCCATCATGTACGAAGCATGGTCTAGATTGTGTTTGTTCCTGCCATGAGGGCAGGAGACTGGATTTGACCTCTTGGTGTCCCTTCTAGAGTTCTATGATTCTATGAAAGTAGCTGAACTCTGCACTGGTGGGGAGTACACAATTACCATACAGATTGTCTACGAAAGACATGAAATTGCAACATCTTTCATTTCTTTTCATTTTTATTATACTGCTACAGCACCCGATCTTTCCAAATCCTCCCAGGAAGAAATTAATATGATTCCTTTCTGTTCAGTATTTATATAAACTAATTCATTTACTGAGTGTTGCTACACAGCTATTATGGTAAGAGAGGATACTAATATCTCCCCGTGAAAATGAATTTATCTAATGAGAAAATCAGTGTTTTTTTCCCCATAGTTCAGTGGAGGGCAAGACTGGCTCTGTTAGCTATTTCTTAACAGCAGGCTTCTTTTAGACTTCTCCTGAACACAGGTGTGACGACTCTAAGGAGTCACAGGTGCAGCACTAACCAGTCAGTCAGAACTGAAGCAGTATGGGTAAAAAGCTGAAGATTGCCTCAGAGAGGACTTCAAAAAGGTGAGGTTATAGTACTAAGGTTCTAATAGAATTAAGGTTCAACAAACACAGTTAATATTCCAGAACGGCTTCATTAGGATCTGGATGTGTTGTGGATTTTAGCAATTCATTGTTGATTTTGTTGCTCTTGTTAGCATAATGAAAGGATAACGGTATTCCACCTTAACTGAGATGCTATTTTGTAAGCCTATCCTAGTCATTCAGACAGTTACAGGAGCTTACCCTCTCTTGGGGTGAGACTCCCAATACTCACAGAAGCTCTAAATTATCTATACCTATTTAAATTCTCTCATGACTAGTGGGAAGAAAGTAAAATAAAACATTATGGTATAGTATAACCTCTGAGTGCCCTGGGGGCAGGGACTCTCTTCCTCTGTGCATATGTCACACACACACACACACGTAATCGGGGTGGAACAGCCACTGGCAGAGCTGAGAGAGAGGTTTTGTAGACCAGGGACTAGAGCACTCACCTAGTATGAAGGAGACCTGATGTCCAGGCCGCTTTCTGGAGCCCGTCATTATTTATCTACAGTAGAACAGATTCAGTATCACAGATCACGGAAGCTGCCCTGCACCTCCACCCCTGCCCTGTACCAGACTATCCCACAGCTTATTGTTAGTGCATTCCCCTGATGGGATTTGAGCAGGGGAAGCTCCGACCTTTATCCCTCTTTGGCAGAAAGCAGGGAGTTGAACCGAGCTTCCCCTAGTCCAGGCAAGTGCTCGAGCCATGGGACTGAAAGTAGTAAGTAAGCCATCACTTCTGCATTTCTGCTCCCTTAATCCCTCCCCTCACAACCCCACAATTTAGATATCAAAATCTAGGAGATGATTCACAGCTGTGGCTCTCAAGCAAACATGGACCCTCAAGTCCCAGACAGGCGTGGGGCTTAGGACACATCCTTCTTATTGGCATCTGCTAATGGTTAAGTTAGGTTTACTGTGCTCCTTTCTGTGGATCCCATTTTTCAGGCATCCATCTCTCTAGTCCCTGTAGAGGAAATCTGGTTTTCCAACCAATGCTTTGGATTCCAGTGATTTTCTAGATGTCTAAATGGGGTATTATGACACTCAGTGCTGCAATGCATGCATACCTTGTGGATACAGATCTGAGCCTACCCATTTCCTTCACTGCTTTTGGTGCTACTGGCTGTGACATAGGGCAAGGAAAATGGACTCCTGGGTTCTCCCTGCTTCTCCCCATCTATTGGCAGGGGTAGGATTGCAGGCAGAGTGAGGTGAGGGAAGTGAAAGCGGAATGAGGTGCAGGAACTAGGGATTTAGCCAAAGAAGGTAAGGAAGAGAGAGGAAGAAAGAGCAACACTAGGAAGAGGGAACCCAGGAGCCTATTCTCCCTCAGGCCTGGTGACAGGAGAAGCAGCTAGATAATCTTTTGTGTGGATGGGTTGTGTTGGGACTGCAGAACTCTCTATGAAGAAAAGAGTAATGGCATGAGGATCCACAGACAAGTCCAGGGTCCCCAGTCCTGACTCTCTATTCCTTGTATTCCTTTACTTTCTTACTTCTTTTTGTCTCCCCACTTTCTCTTTGTCTCCTTCCCAGGCTCCTCTCTCTGTTGGTTTCCTTGTACTTTGTCCTTTTTGCTTTGGGTAGCTTACTTTTAGCTGTTTTCTAATCACCCACTGGATGATAAACTCTCTGTATGACATCTTTCAGAGGCAGAGATACCCATTGTATCCACCTCAGCCCCTGACTGCAATTACAAGGCTTCTAGGCCCCAATTCAGCAAAGCATTTACAATATGTGCTTACGTTTAAATGTGTTCATAAGTCCCATTAAAGGGACGGGCTTATGCAAGTGATTATGCTTTGCTGAACTAGGACCTTAGAGGTAGTAGGAATGAGAAGAGATTTTTCATAGAAAACACTGACATCTTATAAACACTGCAGTCATTATTTCCCTCAGTATCTAATCATGCTAAATACATTCTTAGCCTCTATTGTAACTAGCTGGCTTTAAAATCTCAACTTTCTCTTTTTGGTGCAGTCATACCTTCCCACCACCTAACCTTTCCATTTAACATCCTCATTTTCCTTTCATCCCTTCCACTTGGCTTAAATATTTTCTCTCCAGTAAATAAAATTACAAGTTATTTTACATCTTAAGTGTTTTCCACATGAAGAAATATTAACATATGGTTTTGATATTTATAATTTATTTGTGACTATTTTTTTTTATTTTTACAATCAACACTTTAGCAAAATAACATGAGCTATTGGAAGTAGTCTAGCAGCTGTGACTCTAGTCTAAATTTTATTTCACACCATACAAATATTTTAAAGAAAGTCCTGCATGTTAAATGTGTGAATTCTACTACTGCAACTTATATTTTTGATTACCTGTTTTAATTTACTGATGCAGCATACCCTATGCAAGTACTGTATGAGCACAAGTATTTATGTGAGGCACTATATTTCCTTATTTCAATTATATTTTTCCTTGCACCTACTTTATATCTAAAAATCTGAACACTTCAGCATAAGAACGCTCATTAAATTACCATTTGTGGAGACAATAAATCTCTCATTAAACTTTACCCTATGAGGTGCTAAGTACTTCCTCTGAGGTACTCATCACTCGTAACTGTCATCAAGGTGCATAGGAGTTCTGGATGCTCAGCACTTTGAGGGATTGATCGCAACAATACAATGTGATACCAGCCATAATCTACTATGTATGTTAGATAGTTGGTCTGTTTGATCAAGAACTCCTCCTGAACCGTAAGAACTAGGACCACTGAATTCGGTATACAGCCTCTTCTTATCCTAACGTAAAGCATTGAAACTATTTGTTTGTGCTGGGAAAACAGAATGTGCCTGGAATGGGATTGCTTCTCATAAAACCAAACAGGAAAAAATCAGAATCACCAAATCAAGTACAGTCCTTAAATTTGACATAACTGAGCAAATGTTTGAAAAGACTGAACCGAGATAAGCCAAAAATTAGGCTGAACCTGGAATAAGATTGCTTCTCAATAAACCTTACAGAAAAGAGAGAAAAGGGAGAAATTTGGACTTGTGCTCTGTTTTTGCACTGGTAAATCAATGTTTGAAAACTAGAAACAAATACTATTGGAAATCAGATTGAATGTAGCCCTTTTTTATTAAACTGTAGCAAACAAGATTTTATAGTGACAAATAAAAAATCCATTTGATAGATTTCCGATTTTAAAAAATTTCTAACAAAATTAAATAGAAAAATGTTAACAATCCCTTTTTAAGAAGTCCAATTTTTAAAAAAAACTAATAAAAATAACACTATTTTTGAAAAATAAAATCATTTAAATAATGTGTGTATAATATCCTTTTATTAAAATAAATAAATAAATTAAATGAATAAATTAAAAACAGCCCTTAATTAGGGACTCAACAAATTCTGGGAAAACATGCTATCTTAATATATATGGTATATAGGAGAGCCATTTTCAATGCACTCAGTGGTGAACAGAGTTTAGAAGCTTGTTTTTCTTGTCAGATTTTACACGCATCATTTAATGTTTTGTGTGAACAAAACAAAGAGGGATTCTTTCTGCATTAGTGATAAAAGTGAAGCTTATGTTAGTTTCATACTGCCGCAAAATCATTACCAGCTTTAAGGAATACTAAACACCATATTGGAACTGTAGCCAACCAGGCTCGGGTTCCCCAGAAATGAGGCTGCACCCAGAAGGCGAGTGCTATATTTGGTTTATTGAAAGCACGTGACACCCGCGACGGGAGCCCCGGAGATGCTGCAGTCACCCGTGGGGGACGACCCAACACGCCAGGGCTTCGCTCGGGGAGAGGCTCTGTAATAGGCCTCCTAACACTAGCTGATAAAGCTTAACTCATTAACATAAGATTGCCTAAAATTGCCTATGCATTCCTTATCACTATCTCTTGTGGCCTACTGCCAGCGTAGCCTTGAAGTGTTGGCAAGCGTGCTTTGTTTTGCAGGTGTTGTCATAGGATTCCTCTGAGGGTTCACAGAGGGGTCGGACTGCTCTCATGAGACTGTTACAAAATCTTCTTGCACCCTACAGGAACCCAATTCTAGAATTCAGTATTTGAAAAAAAAGTGCTGTGCCCATAATCAAGCCAGCCAGGGTACCAACTACAGCCAGTGTGGTGTTCTGGAAGCCTTATAGGGTATCTCTTCTCTAGAGTGGGAAGGTGAAATTTCCACCTTAAGTAAACCTACCCATGCTAGCTCTGATGAAAACAAAAGAGCAAACACATCAGTGTGAGCAGCGGAGGGGGATAGCAGTTCTGCGTATTTATAGTAAAAGCTGAGATATCTAGCCCTGTACCAACTGGAAAGCTGCATAAATTGGTATTTCTGATCTTCATTGAAGGTCAGGTGTCACCAGAGCCCCACGGGAGCCAGCTGAGATTACTGAGTTCAGGCTAAACTGAAAAGAATGGGGAAGCCACTTACCAAAGAGGGTGGCTATTTCAGTACAGGTTGAACCAATCTCATTCAGCACCCATGGGATCTGACTGGTGCTGGATGAGAGAATTTGCTGGACCATGGGAGGTCGATATTGTCTAGCCGCAGTACCAACACTCCTACTGTTTACTAGGCTCTTAGAAGACATTTAGGGGTAAATTACAGCTAAATAACAGCACAGAACACTGAAAGCCAAGACTAGTGGCTATAAACAAACTGTAGGGGATCACAGGAAACTTGGCCACACCCATCATGAGTGGTCATTCACCGGACGAGAGAGTTCCAGATTACAGAGGTTCAGCCTGTACTTAGATTTACCAAGCCAGCACAAAACAGTTTCCATACTACTTTGCTTGTAACCCAGAAGTCAACAATAGAGTTTCCTTAAAGCAATCCAGCCACAGGCCGCCACTGAGACACCTATTTCAAACATAATGAAGATCACTGAGGAGCTTATTCATCACATAAGAAATTTCCACCAATCACATTGGATAGGATACATAACTCTCCACATGAATGAATACTTCTGCTCTTACCCAAGTATGTGCTTATTTCTAGTTCTTAATAACTAAACAATTATTTTAAAAGAAAGAAGAGAGTGTTGGTTGTACAATCAGTATCATGGCTGTCATGAGTAGAGTTCTGAGATCATATTTCAGAGTATAGCTGAGGAGCTTTGTAGTTTCAAATAGTTCTCACACCGTGACTGTGGCCACACTTGGACAAAACTTCAAAATGGCCATACTAATGGCCAAATCGAAGAACATTAATGTGGCACTGAATTGAATATTCAGCACCTCATTAGCGTTAGCATGCTGCTGGTTGCCACACTTCAAAAGTGCCGCTTTTGAACACGCGCAGCTTGGCATGGCTACACGGGGGTCCTTTGCGAAAGGACCTCATACATTTCAAAATCCCCTCATTCCTCTCAGCTGGGTGTTTAATCCTTTGTAAGTCCAAACTGGTAAATACTCTAGCCAAGTTAAACCATACTTTGTGAAATACCTTTATTCAGGGGTCTCAAGGTGATGGCCTGTGGACCTTCGATGGCTGGTGCATTTTCACAATCCAGGCCTGGAACTTAGGTGAACCTGAGAGAATGTGGCTTTCCAACACCAGTGGTGGGCATGAGAATCACAGCTGACATAGGCCCATAAACAGTAATGTTGTGATGCTACTGGTCTGCAAGTGCCATGGTGCTATTGTAAAAAAAATAAAATAAATAAAAAAAGATAGCCTTCATAACTGATGCTTGGAATTATTGTATTAATTGTATTGGGCCAATTTCTTAAATTCTTACTCAAGAAGTCAATGAGATTATAAGGGCTGAGTAGAAAATGAGTGGAGATTGGAAAATTTGATCAGTGAGCTTACTTGAAAATGAGTTGAGGTCTCCCCGCCCCCGTTTTTCCTTAGCTTTTTTTGTTTTTCTTCCCATTTTCCTTCCTCCTTTTCTTTTTCACCTACTGGAGTACTATATAGGATTGCCAGCCTACCCACTGCTTGAAACCCAGATCAGCAGAAGCCAAATGTCCCTAAAAGTCTGGGGTTTGGTGGTCCTTTTTTACCAGTGAACCAGTGCACATTTTACTTAAAAGATTCTTGTGTTCATATCAGATCTGTCGTCTCTCTGTTGAAAATATCACTGACACCTCTGAGGCTAACAAGGTCAAGTGCTGTAAGATGGAAGCCTTTTGTACTGATGAACAGCTGAAGGGTGTGACATATGTTTTAAGACCCTAGCAGCTGGCTCAGTGAGAGCCTCTTGGGTCTCTTTTAATGATAAATCCAAGCCCAGCTACCTCATTTCAGTCTGAAAATAGCAGTATGTTAACATTCATCCAAACCCTTGTGTCTGTCATTAACTCACCCCTTCTACTGTAGTTACATGGCACAGCTCAGCTGACATATCACCTGTCCTCCCACCTAACGAAACAGTAGGGCAGGTTATGCATCAGTGCAGCATTTAAATGCCACTTGACTGAAAACTACTGATTACTCCACATGTTTTATGTCTCCATTTTTTTAATTCTCCTGAATGCCAGCTGATCTCAGTTGTTTTTTGTTGCTGTTAGTTTCTGCCGCCTTAAAAAATAAGCGTAGAAATTGCTTTCCAACCTGATGTTCACTAATGTGTTAGTGATAAATATAAATACATGTAAAACAAACACAGCTCTATAGCTGGGCTCTTTTTCAGGAGCAAATCTGCCCCTGAGCTGCCTAAGAACCCAGAAGATAATGCTTGTCCCACAGACCCAGTAGTGGAAGAGATGGAACACATTCAGCACCCCCCACTGCTAAAACTTTTGGAGCCAATAGTCAGATTGCAGCCAATGGTCAGAAAGGAATTTTCTTCCTCCCCCTTCTCTCATGGTCCTCAGTACTCAACCTGATACTTTAAGTGCTTTGGGATCCTTAAGGCTGAAAGGTGCTATCTAGGTGGGAGATGTATTATTAAAATCCCCAACTGAAATTCAGCTGCAAATGGGAGCGACTCCAGCTCAAGGCTGGAATAACTCTGCTAGGCAACCACAGATGGTGTGACAGATGATCCCAGCAGCCTATCCATTTTTTTCTGTGTAAATTAAAACAAAAAAGTTAAAAAGCTATCTTGCCAAGTGAGAGATTTCAAGGGCTTTCAGTTCACCCTTAGGTCTCGCCTGGGTCCCTTTACTGCTATTCCTTGTCAGAAAGTTTTATACCAGAATCCAGTAGAGGAAAGTGCCAGACATCTGATTACACCTTGCCATCAACAGTAGGGGAGGGAGAGGTGAATCCGCAGCGTATACATGGCTTTCAGGCTGATGACAACTACAAAAAAAAAACAAAAAAAAAAACTGGCCATCCAGAGAAGCCAATCATTTTTAGTTCTTTTAAAGTTTTCTTCACAACTAGTGGAATAATAGGTCATCCTAACAATCCTATTCCATGCAAAGATCTGGAGAATTACAAATCTTATATGTACAATATATATAGAAATGAAATCCATTGGTAGTCTTAATATCTGTCTGCTGGCAAGAATGTCACTGTTATGCGCTCATGCAATAAATATGACTGTATAAAATTTGCTGCATAGGAATGTGTCTTACATTTCTCTATTAATATCTTCATTTTACATTATGAATGGAAATAAAGAGTTAATTGAATTGTGCAGTGATGTGAAGGAATCCTATTCCATGTTAAAATGCTGAGGAATTTGTGAGTGTGATTATCTCGGAATTGTTTACAAGGCTTTACTTGTTATATATAGTGGTCTGCTGGTCACTTGAGGTTATAGCATGTTTCCTAAAGAAAGAGCATGTGATGAGAAAGTAGGTCTTAATTCCACAAATGCAGAAACTATGGGCAATTGTAGCCTCTGGTATTGACTAATACCAAGTGACATGGAGACATTCAGGAACAGCAGGATCTGATTATTTATAATGAACTACCAATGCACAACATGTGAACTGCAGCCAGCAGGTGCCAGGTTCCAGATTACAATCTGGAGCAAACATATAGAAAGAGGTGATATAAAATACAAGAAGGATATGGCCATAGGAGCTGAACTGCTTCTTTTAAAAAAGTTGGTTTACAGGACCTGAAGAAGACAGCTTTGGTGCATCTGAATGGAAAGCTCCTCTGTGGCTACGTCTACACTAGCCCCTTCTTTTCGAAAGGAGCATGGTAATGATAGAGGTCAGAGGATGCTAATGAGGCGTGCCATGAATATGCAGTGCCTCATTAGCATAATGGCAGCCACAGCAATTTGAAAGTGCTGGTTTTGAATCACGTGCCACCTGTGTAGACAGAGTCCTTTTGAAAGAACCCCACAATCTTTGAAAGCCACTTCTTCCTATTTGGTTTTAGGAGTCAGGGGATTTTTAAGAGTGGGAGGTCCTTTCGAATTGCCGCAGATGCCATTATGCTAATGAGGCATTATATTCATGGAAGTGCCTCATTAGCATCTTCTGACCTTGCTCATTACCACGCCCCTTTTGAAAAGAAGGGGCTAGTGTTGATGTAGCCTGTATGTGTAGTGGGGCATAAGAGGTCATGGTTACTCAGAAGTCTTAGACTATGTCAACACTCCAGCGATCTGTTGACAGAAGTTACTGTCAGAAGATATCTTCCAACAAAACTTCTGTAGACAGATTGCGGCTAGACAACAAAGCGGATCAAAAAAATGATCTGCTCTGTCAAGAGAGTGGCTGGACTGCCCAGCTGCTTTCTCAACAGAATGGCCAACCAGAAGCACAAGAGACAGGGCTGCCTGGTGACTAGAAGCCTGGTCTGTCAACAGAGGGGCTCCAGAGTAGATTTGAAAGAGCTACCCTTTCAAAGAAAATAATCCTTTCATTGGATTCTCATACAGTTGCATCCAAAATATATTAGGGAAATTACTTTGTGTTCTATGTCAAGGTTTTCTGAAATATGGGCTAAACTCAATACATTCAGTGCTTTCTAGGATATAGAAGGTATAATATAGAATTGGAAGGACAGCATCTAACTTGAATAATCTTAGTTTACATTTTGCCCTTAGGCCAGAAACCATCCTATGTCTTCTAAAAGTCTATCTGCTGCAGATCTAGGGTTTGATTATGCCAAAACAATGGGATGTGAATGGAATGGGATTGTTTCTTATCAAATGGAAAGAGAGAGGCATGTTATCAGGGCCAGTTATAATTATGAATGACCAGAGGGGGAAAAATTAGACCCCACAGTGACCACGGGGGAGCAACAAGCACCCCAGCCCCAGGGAAAAACTGCAGACCAGTGGCATGGTGCCCCACCACCTAGGCCTGCCCTGTACCACAGCACTCGAGTGTGCCAAGCATCCCCCCCACTGCCCTTGGATGGCCCTGGGGAGAAGCTGCCAGCCACTCCCACCACCTGCTCTAAGCACATTCACCTCCCAGTCCCCTGCCCTGACTCCTGCACCTCCCACCACTTTTCTGAGCCTGTCTTCACCCTCAGACCTGACTCCTGCATACACCATGTCCCCATCCCCCTGCCCTGACTCCTGTACACACCACATTCCCAAACCCTGGGCCCGATATATATACATCAGTCACTAGGCATGTGGCTTCAAATTATTGAGTGTAACACAAAATCTTGTGTATGCGCTTACAATGAAGGGTTGAATGAATCAAAGTCAGTTACTGAAAGATCTTTTGGTAAATCTCAAGAGATTTTATATGGTAATTTCATACATGATTTTCTGCTGAATGGCTTTTTGTCAAAATTTAAATTTCATTAAAAGATCCGATGTTATGAATTTTGTGGAGGCTTTTGAAAACCTCAATGAAATTTCAACAATTAAATTTTAAAGTTTCATTGAAATTTTTCACAGATCAAACACCTTCTGTGGTCACTGCTCATGAAGTTTTCTTTTCCTTTTTTTTCCTATTTTGTCAGCGACATGGGGTGGGGGGGCGAGAATTTTGGCCTTCAGTACATTGACTCCTTTCATTTATTACTCTAGTTGAAATGGAGTCTATCAGTAGCAGACTCAAGGTAGATCTGGAAGTGATACCTATTAATTTTGCCTCACTTTTTCAATAAGACTGTATTTTTACTTGCTTATAATTTGATGAACTTTCAATGTTTGGACTGAATTTGCTCATGCTTAGGTAATCCGCTGGCCAATAAGTGTGACATATTCCCTACTGACCCTGCTCCATACAAAATTATTCTGCAGGCCTCATATTCAATACCTAGTTCTCTACCACAACCTAAGACTCATGTTTTAACTCTAGAGGTCCCCAGTTCTAGCCTTGGAATGTTGACCAAGGTGGCAGGTGTCACACTTGTGCTCTGCCTCAGATGTAGGTCTTTGTTTCAGTAAAAACA
>NC_134138.1:109821297-109856297 GCF_033958435.1 Carettochelys insculpta | reverse complement strand
GATTGAGGTAAGGCTGACTGGTTTATAGTTCCCTCGATTGTCTTTCTTTCCTTTTTTAAAGATGGGCACTATGTTTGCCTTCTTCCAGTCATCAGGTATGTCCCCCGATGTCCAAGAGTCTTCAGAGATAATGGCCAAAGGTTCAGCAATGACCTCTGCCAATTCCCTCAGTACCCTCGGGTGCATTAAATCCAGAATACAAATTTATGTTGATTTATGCAAGTAAGACAGAACAAAGATCAGTCACACACACCTTTAAGACACAGTTCTGTAGCACCTTAAAGACGAACAAAGTTATTATTTCATGATAATCCTAAGACATGAGTCTTACCTAATAAATTTGTTAGTCTTTACAGTGCAGCAGGACTGCTTGTTATTTGTGCAGCTACAGGCTAATATGGCTACCCCTGTGACACCTCTGAGGTCCACTTACACATCCCTATAGTCTTATGCAGCTTTAGAGCCACACAAAAAGGACCAAACCTCTCACTACAAGGTTTACAAAATATTGTTCAGTTTCATCTTGTATTTCCACTATAATCAAGAAAGTATACTGGAGACTGTGCTTAATATTCACATCACTTATGCAAATAGAGAAAATAAACATATAACACATAAAAAGAGTTATAAAAAACCCACGACTGCCCATGTTCACAGTCCTATCACCGGAAGCTTTTAAGAACAGATAAGATAAACACCGTTCAGTGAAGCTCTAGGTATACTTGGTTCTCTGTCAATGTAAGAGACCAAAATACATGATTTCTTGAGCTCTCTTCCTAACCTCCATGTCTTTGATTCCATGACTGCATCAGTGGGTGTCACTCCATCTCCCAAACATTGACACCCTAGAAAGGAGAGCCAGCAGGATGGTAATACATGAAAAAAGGAAGATTGTCAAGCTAGACATGCAAGCAGTACACTGCTAATGCCAGCGGTACGTGTCATGTTTGAAGGTGGAAGGGAACAGCACCATCAGATTCTGATTGTGCATGGTAAAATGTAGGTGCACAACTTGACTCACATGACTAGCCCTTTTGAAGTGAACAGGACTATTCATGAAAAAAAAAGTCACCCCTGTGCCCTTCTTCTGCGAGGCACATGAGCACACTGATGTCAAGGGGAATTAAGCACATGCTTAAATGTTTTGTTGAACAGGGATAACAAACCTCATATAAGGTCAAATATGTGCTTACATGATTTGCTAAATGGGGGCTAGGCTCAGGGGCTTTTTGTATGATCCCAGCCTTAGAATCAAATTCTGCCCTTATACACAAATAACCCCACTACATTTTATTTGAAATCAACAGGATTTACCTGTGTGTAAACTGGGTACAGAGCTAGTCTCTGAGTGCCAGAGGAAATAAAGAAACAAAACAACTCTATAAAGTTACATCCAGCAAAGAAAATCTTACTTTATTATTAATTATTTTTATTTGGTCTTTGTAGAAAATACATTTTTAAAAGATATAATTGAACTCAGCTAATTCAGACAAGTAATTTCTAGGCACACAAACACAGCAATCATATTTTATCTGCAAACTCATTTAGGGTGTATTACGCAGTTGAGATTACATTTAGGAGTTTTCCTCAAAATTAATAACATTAAATAATAATGTTTATGTCAACAGTGCCACAGGCTCAGCAAGGCGCATCACTGGTTGAGCGACAATTACACTGACATAGATACCTAGGGATTCATCTTACACTCCCTGCCCATGCAAAATTCCCATTAATATTAATGGTTCTTTTGCCTGGGTAAGGTATCTGGGCACAGGATAACGTCAATAGGACTCCATTACCACACCAAACAGCACTGGTTATCTATTTAAGCCCACACCTCAGATTCCTGTCTCAGGAGCCAAGAATCGTATGATCAGGACAGAATATTCTAAAGAGATTTGGGGTGGATTCAGTTTCAATCTCACATATCTGGAATTTCCAAGAAGCTCTCTAAATAGAATCCTGTTAACACTATTTCACTTCCAATGGCTGCGTTAAGCTACAATGATTTTTTTCATATAAGTAACCAGACCTCTGCCAATTACTGAGGGAAAAAAAAAAGATGCTCATAAACTAGAGTGACCAGACATCCTAATATTATTGGACCATTCAGATAACAGAGGCTTTGTCTTAAATACGCTACTATAATCCATGCCCTCTGAAAAACAAACGTCCCTATTTTTCACAGTTTGTGATCTGGCTCTTCTACTAGAAAGTTACAAGAAGATTCTAACAACAACAAAAGAAGCACTGAGAGGCCCTGCAAATATAGTGCAATCACTAGGATTTCCAACTTTGCAAGGATGAGTAAAAATAAGTCAGTTTATTTCAATACAACACTATATGAGACAAGGTGAGGATACGCTACTTGGACTACATGTTTCTAGTTTACTTTGCTGTTTCCTCATTTATGGGATATATATCATAGACTCTGTGGTTTACCCTCGATGTAACCCTTTCTGCGATGAAAGAAACATCAATCACTCACCAATGCAGGTTTCAGCCATGTAAGTTCATGATACCATAAAATTTGGGAAATATGGAGGACCTATAAAAAGCCAGTATCACTTGCTTAAATTAAGAATTGCATCTGGTTTCACCTCAAATCAAGAAAGCCATTTTTAAAAGAGCATTTTTCAAATCAATGACTCCAAGAGCTATCACATTACATGATCAACCATAAGACAGCCCTAGCATGTGAGAACAGATTTCAAAAAAGGCACTTGCTTTGTTGCCCTCTAAGGAGACACCATCTAAAGCATTACCAAAAAACCTGGGGAGGAGAGTCCTCACATTAAACAAAATGAGCAAATGAAAAACCTCTTTTACATTATTAGGTCATGAACCAAATGGGGGTGAAACAATGAATAGGGTACATTCATTTGCACCCTCTAAAAAGATAGTTTAAGGTATAAAATCCAGATTTAAGAAAATTAAACCATTCGTATTTTTGACTAGCAAAGAACAAATATCTTCTTGTTTTGATAAGGAGTGACACTTTCAAGAGAAAAAAAAATCCCTTTTCTTTAACCATTCTTTGAAATACTACCTGCTACGTCATTTAATTTTTGAAAACCCTAAGGTCATGTAACACACTTTCTCTGTCATTTGTAAGTACATTAACTCAGTGGCCATACGACAGTGAAATTATGATAATGGGTTGCTAAAATGGGTCATGCAGACTCTGCTTTTCATGTCAGCTTCAAACAACAGCGAAAATATAGTCCAAATCAAATATGACAGTACAAAAGCACATGGTTTACTTTTCGCCAGGATTTGCAAGTAACTCGGGGGGTTAAAAGGCATTTGCTGTATTTTAAATTTATTAGTTTAGTTTCCCATCCTCTTGTTCTCCCACGAAAAGAAAATTGTCACATTAAGCCAAAAAACTTTTTAATAAAAAACAAATCACTGTATGTTTCCTCGCAAAGTTTTTCTCCATATAATGCAAAGCTTATTTCTAAACAAAGGCAAATGTTTTATATAATGAGCATTAGAACTACAGAAGCCCACAGGCACAAGATAAATAATTTAAATAATTTTTAAAGTATACACCCATTAATTTCTTCATTTTTGCTTATCCTTAACACCATGTGAACTTCATTGTGAATGATCTGTCTAATGACACTCAGTAGTATATGCAACTGTACTTCCACAGAAAGTAGCTAAAGAATTTCTAATACTGCATACTACAAATATAAAAGCCAACAAATCATTAGGTTTGGAAAAAAGAAAAGCACGTATTTATTTAAGACAAGGTATGAAGAATCACTATACTTCCCAAGTGTAATGGTAAAAGTTTGTTTACGCTGCTTCCTTATGTTATGTTTCAGAACTTTCACAACAAGGCCCAACAGGCTTTGCCAAATTCATATGCATACTGCACTGTTTTTTTGTTTGTTTTTTATGTACCTAGTACGGTATATGGGAGAAAGGGGACTACAGTATCACTGTCTTTAAGAAGACCTCCCAAAATGGAATGCAGTCACACAGATTTTTTTAGGATATTGTTTAATTGCAACCTATAATAAAGATGTACTTTTCTATAAAAAGCCTTTTTCTCTTTGTTTTTTCTGTACAATTTGAAAACCATCTAATGTTTCCGGAGAGAACTCAAAGCTGGAAGTTTGATGAACACAAAAGCACAGGAACACCATTTGCATACAAAAGTTCACAGAATAGCACAGATAATCATGGAATTATTTTGATAGAAGCCTTCTGAAACCTCCTAGAGTATGTTTTATGATACACAGGAAATATATGCTACAAATGTGCACATGTATGCATATATGTGATATTTAGGTTGATGATTCACTAGATGATATTTAGATTTTTCCTTTGGTAAATATAACAAATAGACATACACAAACTACGACAAGGAGCAGAAATCTAGAACACTAGGACCATGTTTGTTTGGAAATGCAATACATCTGTCACAGAGGGGAAGAAAACACAGTAATATAATTTATGTAATGGTGGGCCCATTATGCACACAGTTTTGTTGCCTTTGTGACAAGCCAAGTAAGTAAGGTCCAGAGAAGTTGTTCTTGGTAAAATCACACTGCCCAGTTCCAGCTTCTGAGCTTCCTGAGCCTTATGCATCTTGACTGACAACAGGATTTAATGTAGCCTAACTATAGTAGCCTTGAGCACAGATGCAATTATAACAGTAAGGCATATAGAGTTTACTGTATTAGAATGTATCAGACTGTTGCTAGCATCAGCAGTGTAATCTGCAAATGTTCTCTCTTCTACGCCTCCTCCTCCATCTGATAATTCAGAACATAAGAATCTTCCAGTATTAAGAATTTGGGAAAAGGTCATTTTGTTTTCCTCAATACCATAAAAAATAGCATCACAAGATTTGACACTGCATATGCAAATCAGCACAGGAAAAAACCTGATTTTCCTTCTCTCTGCATTATTGTACCTGTAATAAATGTTGATACAAACACCATGTTTTAAAAAAATAACCAACATCTCTGTGGTTTAATTGGCAGGATGGAAGTAATAAATGTAACAGTCTTAGACAAGGTTATTGTCTCATGGCAAAGGATAACTAAAATGTACAGTTTCCCTAACAGATAAATATAAATTCAATTTAGGTTATGCTCTTGGAGTTAGTTCTATAATTTAAATTCATGAACAAGCTTAGCAGATATTTTACATTAATTCAGAAGACTATATTGATTACAGATAACTGGTTAATAATTTCAGTGTATATATAATACAAAACAAATGGACATATTTATACAGGAGGGACAGAAAGGTTACCAATGACTAATCAATTCATGTAAATTTCAGGTACCATAATAGGCAATATGTCATTTTACTCTTTCAAATTTGTTCTAAGTCAGATTTAATTATCTTTTAATGCTTTCATTTCAAATGCATTTGTGTATTTGAATATATTTGTGAAACCAGAGTCTTGCTAAATAAATAACTCTATAATTAAAAAATGTATCCAAAGAATTCCATTCCATGAGGTGCTAAATGCTAGCTCAAGTGCTAACAAAAAGGAGGGTTTAATCATGTTTACATGGCCCAACTTTGCCACAGTAAATTCAGAGTGAATGTCTGAATACCTTATTTATATACTTTCATACAGATAACCACAAAAAACTGTATGTGCACACGTAAACAATACAAGATGAAATACACAATTAACATAAAGAGGAATCACTGACCACAATAAAGTACTGTCTGCTGCCAAAGTCAGTATCCACTGGCCTTTAAGCTTTTAGATGGGCCTGTATTGTGACTGAATGCTCTAAAACAACAGAGAGCTATACAGTAATCTAGAGCTCAGATCTTTAATTTGTCATTTTCGTGGCAGATACCCCCTCCTAATCTAGCAGTCTAAAATAGTATACTGCCAGCACAAAGTTAAGTACCTGCCCATCTAAGGCCGCATATTTTAAATTCACAACAGAAGCAAAATAAATTTTACTAAATATCATAAAATCAGTATTTTTTCAAAAAGTTTCTCTCATTGAAAGTTATGATATTATTTTAAGCAACCACTTATTTCTATGTTATGAAACGTATTCCTCCGAAATGTGCTGTTAAAGATCATATACATATAGCAATGCTATTCATATTTTCTTGATATATAGCAAAAAAGAAACATAGCTTGGGATGGTTATCTTAGGAATCATCATGTAAAAATACAGGTTGAACCTCTCTAATCGGAACTCTCTTGTCTGGCAACATCTGTAATCTGGCATGATTTTCATTAGGCAGATGACCACTTATCATGGATGTGGCCCAGTTTCCCGTGGTCCATAAAGTTTGTTTACAGCCACCAGTCCTGGCTCTCAGTACTCTGTGCTGGTATTCAGCTGCTATTTACTCCTAAATGTCTTCTAAGAGCCCAGAAAGCAGTGGAAGTGTTGGTAATGTGCTAGGCAATATTGACCTCAAGTGGTCCAGCTAATGCTCTTGTTCAGTACCAAGCAGGTCACAAGGGTACCAGATGTGAGAGGTTCCACCTGTGGTTTAATATCCACTGCCTGCATTACATGTTAGGTAAGTTTGAAGAAACTACTGCACAACTGCAGCAAATCACATTTTCTTCCCCTGTGCTGATTGATGCAATCAGGTATTCATTTAAATGGTTTTTTAGTAAGCTGCCACAAAACTGCAGCCCATTTAGAGAAGGTGAGCTAATTAATGAACTCTTGATTGAAGATTAATTTGGCAATGCTTTTTAATTTCCACCTTGAAACATGACAAACAATGATGTATTTTAATTAGAGCATCAGCTTTATTTGAATGCTTTATGTACATCTTTGATATTGTAAACAGATTACATCTATTCATTGGCAAACAGATAATAATGTTTAATTATATAGAAATTAACAAAAACCTAACAGCATGTCTTTATTTTACATGTGGGTAAACAATATGTGTATCCCTATAATGACCAGAAATGTTTTGTCACAGAATGTAGAGTCCTCTATCATACGTCCAGAAGTCTCTTTGTAACATGAATGCATTAATAAGAACTAATTAGTGTCAGTTAAATATAGAAGCAGTACATGAGAAGTGACATTATACAGATCTATACACATATATATGGCAAATAATAATAAATCCCACTGAAGGTACCATAAAAATTAGTCTACCTTCAAGTTAGCTGCAATTTCTTTCAAAAGTGATTTATTTGTGAAATTCCTCGAGTGGGGAGGCCATCCAAAGGTCTCAAAGATATGGACCAAGGTAAATAGAATGCCATAAGATATTGCACGAGTAATAATGAAAAACAAAAAAAGAAAATACATTCCTTGGCTACAAAGTTATTTAATGCCGAAAGCCAAGAAACATATAGGTTGAGGGGAATAAGATATGGCTGGTTTTCTCTCCCTGACCCACACATTTACAAATGAAACATTGATCATGAAGAAACCTGTTAACTACACTATAACAAAGACACCTGTCATTTCAGAAGACGTTCAAATGTATTATTTTAATGTCTTCATTTTAATTTTCTCTCCTTTGCCTTAGTCAAAAGTTTACTTTGGATTTACTGAATCAGATAGACTGGCTTTTGTTTGAGGGAAGCAGGTAGCTTTCTTGGTGGCCCACACTCTCCTAGTCACAAAAGGCAGAACAGAAACAGTGGAGCTAAGTGAAAACAGCAGTGATCACCAGGTCACTTTATTTTGTTTCAAGAACAGGAAACCAGAATAGCATTGAAGCCACTCATAATAATCGTGCTCACAAACAACACAATCGATAGTTCGTGGCTTTTTAGAAATCATTTTTTCCTAACACTGCAGACACAGAGTGCTTTCATCTGTTAGAGATCTGGCCTTTAATTGCTTCAAATTAATACTGAAATGCTATAATGTTACCCGAAATGCCTCGGCTTTCATGTCAGGCATTCTATTTCATTTTAAGCACCAATGTACATTAATGACAAAATATTCTTCGATAACAGAAAAGATAATCCTGGAAATTAATTCAGTTTAAGAAGGTCTCACTTTCCCACTGATTATATAGTCAGTGCTTAGTTAGGCAAGTGAAAGGTTTTGAATCAAACCAGAGTAATATTTCCTTGAGCTGTAAGAAATTCTCTCAGGAACAATGTCTTCCGAGAAACAATATCTTTTTATTCTATTTGTGTGTGCCATCTGCACAAAAGGACTGTTTTAGGAATGAGCCCAAATTCCAAAGTTTGGATTTAGGTTTCCTGTTCGGTCCCATCTTTTGTTATTGCTCACTTTCCTGCTTTTAAGGAGGCTTATTCATGCTATGATAAAACAAAGTAGAACAAGGGCTCCTGAAGGTAGTGCAGGCCACACCTTACCATGAAATCATTCTCCCTTCCCATACATGATCACAGAACATCCTTGTGACAATATAGCAATTATTTATATGGAGAAATAGCAACAAATATTTTAATGTGCTGTCATCTGATACATCCTGTGATTTAACAGCTGGAAATCTGGACAAGACCCCCATATGACCAGCTAGCCATCCACAGACAACAGCAAGTTTTGTATGGACCACCAAAACTGATGGAGAAAATTTATACCAACAGTATACAGCATCAGTAAGGACCTACATATGGTATGGCAAAAATACACTGGGTCAAATCTTTTTCTTGGTTACATTAGCACAAACTTCTGGACTGCACTGGGTCACACAGCTGTAACAGAACAGAATTCAGCCCTTAATGTTCTCGTTTTAACAGGCTCAGAAGAAGATTATACAGGAGTAAATTACGCTCTCAATTTAAATGTACAGTGGCTTAATGACATTGCTATTAATAAAGTTATTCCGGAAAACCATGAGCCTCATGGACAGCAGAACTAACAATGCAGTAGTGATCCCACAGTGACATTTAAGGAAAAGCTTTCATTGAAACTTCCAATTCTCAGATGCCTGAAACTGTCTATGCAAAAGAATACTTCTTTCAAAGTAATGTTCTGGTTTGGGTCAAATTCCTTCAGCCAATCTAAATTTTTTCCATATTTGTGAGGATCGAAGAGGTGAACAAATTGGTCGAAAAAATTTGTTTTCTGTTGCTTTCTGCATGGTGTTTGGATGGCTCAAACAGTTTCATTTTAAAATTTCAACCTCAACATGTATGTAATCCTCCGTGAAGAATGCACGTATTGCCAATAAAAGAAAATAACTGTTTGGAAAGTTATAAATTATTGAGGAGTGCCATTAGGTATGCATAGTACACTATTTTCTTTAAGAATGAAACCAGATCCAAAGCTCACTCAAGTCAATAGAATTCTTTCCATTAACATCATTGGACATTGCACCAGGCCCTGATTCCTAAGGTGCAGACCCATAATCTTTGTTAATTTGCACTAATGGCTGGCACAGATTACTGACATTTGCTAAATACAAAAAAAAAACAAAAAAAAAAAACAACCAGTAATCACAATTAAAAGAAAAAAAAATCCCAAGGATAGAGTACTACAAAGCGCTCATTTATTATGACAAGCACAATTTTGATTCCTAAACAAAAACCAGTCATGTAGCACTTTAGAGACTCACAAAATAATGTATTAGGTAATGAGCCTAGTACAGTATGCTTTGTGGAAATCTAGGGCATCGAGCATTGATGAGCATTCCTGTAATGACATTGAGGGCAATTCACTTAGGGCTAAGGCCACACAGCACCTCTTAGGATAGGCGGGGCAAATCTCAGAAGCAGGCCCTGGTTCACTAAGTTACCCTGCCGTTAAATCTTTGCTGAAATCTGAGGTGAGGTCACCAGCTTTTTTGTGAAAATTATCAGACTTTTGTATTGGCAAAATGAGGATTTGTGAGATTCGATGCTGTTTCAATTATTGCGCGCATTTTTTTAAATGGGAAATTCCACACGTGGAGAACACTGAAATAAACACACACCAGACATCCACAGTGTATAATCATCTGAATCAATGTGCTTTTCACACGGTTATATTTTTCTAATGACAATAATAATGATGCTTAGCTCATACTGAAAACAGGTTAAGTTAACTGCCAAAAACTATGTTAATGCCATGTTATTTTTAAGACGCACTTAGAGAAAATACTATACATGCACATGAAAGCTTATTTGCAGCTGTTGTGAGAAGAATCTCTGAATTTCCAGACTCTTGTTCACGTAGGATCTAAATCACAACACCGCATTGACAACAACTTTGAGTGTATATATTAGAAGTAACACGTAACAGGCGTGCAACTATAACAGCCACACACTTGAGATACACAGGGAAATCTCAAACAAAAGGCCAGGTATCCATAACAACTGGGTATCTACTTGGGTATCTAGTAAAACCTACTTCTTGACTCCAAATACAATATTACCAATAGTCATTTTATTTGGCAACCTGGATGATTATATAATGCAGCTGTAATTAGCATGTCTCTTTTTGTTTAATTCTTTGTGTGCCAATAACATAGTCATCGGCACAGTACTGGGGATGTTACTGGTTATTTAATGCTACTCACCAATCTATTAGAATTCTTTGAGGGGACCTCTCAAAAATGTGGACAAGGATGATCCAATAGATACAGCATACCTTGATTGCAGAAAGTCTTTGACAAGGTAACTCACTAATGGCTCTTAAGCAAGCAGTCAGGGAAAAGAGGGAAGATCCTCTCATGGATCAGAAATGGATTAAAAGATAGGCAGAGCCCTGTGTGGATAAAAAGTTGTATCTACATCAATATCCACAAAAATGAGCCACAAATAGCTGCATCAATACCGCGTCTGTAAAACAGATATCCATGGATTTGCAAGGCTCTAAACATAGAAAACATGGGTTAGGAATAAATGGTCGAGTTTCACCGTGGAAAGAAGTAAATAATAAATAGTTGAGTGCCCCAAAGATCTACACTGAGACCAGGACTGGTCAACATATTCATAAATTATGTGGAAAGAGTGGCAACAGTAATGTGATAATGTTTGTAGTCTTAGTTACTCAAGACTGTTAGGTCCAAAGCTGACCGTAAAGAGTTACAAAGAGGACTCAGAAAACTGGGCAACTGAACAAGAAAATGCAGATAAAATGCAACTTTGATAAACGCACAGTAATGCGCATTGGAAAACGTAACCTCAACTACACATACAAAATGATGGGGTCTAAATTTCTTGTTACAGCTGAAGAGAGAGATCTTGGGGTCATCAAGGATAGTTCTCTGAAAAATCTACTAAATGTGCAGTGGCAGTCAAAAGCCTAAGAGAATGTAAGAAACCATTAGGAAACAGATATATAATAAGACAGAAAATAGCATAATGCCACTATAAAATCCACAGTACGCCCACACCTTGCATACTGCATGCAGTTCTGGTCAAACAAGATATAAGAGAATTGGAAAATGTAGTGAGAGAGATGACAAAAATGATGAAGGGTATGGAAGTGCTTCCATATGAGGAGAGATTGAAAAGACTGGGATTATTCCTCTTGGAAAAGAGATGATTAACAGGGGAATATGATAGAAGTCTATAAAACAATCAATGGTGTAGATGAAGTTAATTGTTTATTTACCTCTTCACATGACACACATACCCAGGGTCGGCCAATTAAATTAACAGTCAACAGGTTTTAAACGAACATAAGGAAATATTTCTTCAAACAGAGGATGATGTGAAGGCCAAAAGCATAACTGGGTAAAAAAAAAAGATTAGTTATCTTCATGGAGGTCCATCAATGGCTATTCTCCAAGACAGTCAGGGATGCAAACCTGTGATATTCTGGGAGATTCTTGCCCCAACATGACATTATGTCAATTTCCTTAAACTATTCCATCAAAATCTCCACAACTGTTTTCAGTAGTCACTGGGAGATTGATGCTGATTCCGAGGGACTCCAGGCCAAATCTGGAAGGTTGTCAAGCCTACAGGTACTAGGCTTGGATGCCAAGCAATTGATCACTCGATAAATTTCCCTCTTCTGTTAATTCCTTCTGAAGCACTGGTACCAGACACTATTGAAAGACAAGATATAGCCAGGTGGACCCTTGTTCTAATTTAGTATTGGTGTTCTTTTGTTCTATTTGAATCACTAAAAGGAGACCTTCCTTATTTGTCATACAAAAGCAGTGTCTTATTATAACTCGCTGAAGACATCCAACTAGCCTCTGAAGAGGAAACCAATGCCTCAGGTACCTTCTTTTCCCAATAGGAAATATTGTCTCATACTGTGAATCTTCATTTTCTAAGAGATGCTCCCAGAAAGAAGCGTTTGGTCCATCCCATTACAGCTCAAACCTGAGCAAGGAGAGGGTTGGAGTCAAGAAATTTGTTTTTACCTGTTGACATAATATACCCCTATTTCAAACAAGACATGCTTTTCTGTATTTCTGTGATCAGTAACACAAAATTAATATATATTGGTAAAATAAGTTTATAAGGGCTTCCTTAGCTCCCTATGGAATTGGAACATCCTCATTTATTGTTCAGGCAATCCCAAAATTTTGCTATCATCCATCCTTTTCCTTAAAGGCGGGCAGGCAAGTCTTCATAAATATGTATTTAATATTTCATTTACATAATTATGGATTTTTTTCCAAGATGGCCATTTAAAATATGGAGGATATCTTTTGCCAGCAAGTCAAATCAAGGGTCTAAAATACTTGGCAAGACAATATTAAAAACAGTGTTGAGTACTTTGTGCACAAAAAGAGGTCCTGCTGTTCTAATGGAAGAGTGAAGAGCATGTCTTGAGGTGTTCCTCAAATGGCTTGATGGTTGATGCTACACCATAAGGATAATTTAAAAGCTTCATATTGTACCACAATAACACAATCTCAAACTTGGAATAAATTCCCTTATCTCCAGCTGCAATGTTTTTGAACAGGACTTTAGCACTCCATTATTGTGAATGTTTTTTGGCCCAAGGCAAAAAATATTGACAAAGTTCCACCTCCAAGACAGTTATTGTCTCTGTATACTTGATAGCAGCCTTCAGAAGTTCAGCTACCAGTATTAAATCCTTGGTCAGGGTGAGAGAAGCAAAAATGTGCTAGCATTCCAAGCTATTTTACTCTAGCAGTAGCTCCAGCAGCAAATCAAATTGTTCTTTCAATTAAACCAGTTCAGTGTCTTAGAGAAAAAAGCAACCTTTCCCCTCTAAGAAAGAAAGAAAGAAAGAAAAAGAAAAGCTAACAGTTTATACCTAGTCTGAAGATTTTACTAGCACTGAGAGTTTTGACATTCTTATTCCAGGTGTCAATAATCCATATCACAAAATTAAAACCACTTCAGAACATCTGAGCACAACTGACAATGTTCTCTAGAAATGTGCTATCCAGTCGTTTAGGCCTCCGTTGTCTTCAAGGTATCAGGTACTCTGTTTAAACTTGACCTCTGTAATGCACATCAGCTGATTTTCCAAGCAACGGAAATCACACAGGACAGAAAGCAGGATCAAGCAGTATGTCTTAGATGTAGGATGGTCAACATGAATACTTTGAGGTATGCTACACTGTCTTGCTGTACAGTGGTGATGCAAATAAAATGGAAGCTTTGTATCCTTCCGGGGGGACAGGGAGGGAAAAGTATTCTGGAGAAATCAAATGTCCTCTTGATCTTATTATAGTGTTTAATTTCAAAACTAATTTACCTAATTACGATTAACGTACAAGAACCCTGGTGATCCTATGACTCACAAATAAACAAAGCTCCGGATACCTACTCCAAGGGCCAGCCTCGCTCACCTTACACACAGAGCTTTGTTTACATATGGGACTGAATTATCAGAACAGAAATTCCTCTGATTTTATTATTTTAGATATACTTTCTGCTGGTAAGCTGGATGTTGCTATAACCAGGATGCTGTCTAATGATATGCAACTTTCATTGTACAATATAAGGGGCTTAAAAAACTAGGTGTAAGTATCCCTTTAAATGAGGCAGTCATGGCTACACTAGAATGGAAACCAAATGACCCCTAGTGGATAATCTATCCAGGTTAGAGAGAAGGTCACTGAGGGGGCACTACAGGGAGGCTTGCATTCAACATGTATAGTAAAGGATGTCAAAAACCAGAATTTCACAGCCTTTAACTTCAGAGACAGCAGAGTGTCTCCCTGGTGATGTTTAAAAGAAAACTGTTAAATACCACAGCACCAAAAACAACATTGGTCTGGGGAGAAATTTAAAAAACCAGATCATGCAAACATTTCACGCTGTAAGAGACATTAGGCAGTTTAATATCAGGATTACAAAAGATGGGTTTGCAATGGTCCATATTCTGCAAGGTGCAGAGCTCTCGAAACTCCCCCTTGGGTTTGATGGGAGCTGAGAGAATTCCGCAGCTCATAGAATCAGATCCTGGGTTGGCACAAAAGAGGAATCTGAAACAGGCTGCCCAGACATAAAATACTTACTATGGGGTTTTAAATGACCACCTTCTCTTGTTTCAAATCTTCCTTTTCAGGAAAAATGAGCATATTATCTTATCCCTGATTGTAAAGGGATTCTGCTGGTCCATTTGTATGGGCAACCTTCCCGAAAATGCAAGCATTGGATCCCTCCCTCCCTACTCGCTCCCCCACCCCAAAGGCAGATGAGTAAATCCAGCGTCTCTTCACTGATTATGAGCCTGGTTTTAATTTGTGCAATAGTCCTTTTGATAACAATGCCTAGTTAAAAAATCCATTAAAAAGTCTGGAGCAGTCATTTAATGTGGGGAAAAATCTAATAAGGTTCCATTGGAATTCCTCCATTAACTTTTTAACAGAATCTTTCTTCTAGTCATTGTTGCAAAAAAGGGATGTTTCATAAATTTAAGACTGGGCTTATTTTCCATGGGGTGACAGTTGGATCAGTGGTTCCCAATCTTTTTAGGTAACTCTGCCAGTTTACCAGTTTAAGATCTCAGCTCTAACAACCAGTGTCCCAATCACTTCTTATTTAATTCGCCTCGCCAGCCACCAGATGAGATGCCCAGCCACAAAGTGCCCTAACGCACAGTGAAGCAGCACAGTGCACAGGGAAGCTAATCACACAGTAGGAGGTGGGCAGAGCACTCGACTCAGACACTAGTTACTAGAAAGACGACTTACCCTTAAGCACTAAGTCCAAAAGTACCAAGACTGGTACACTTGCCAGTCTCCAGGACTGGGAATTATTGTGCACCTATGCTTTTTCATGAGAGGATCTGAAAGCGCTTGAAGACCGTTATCTTTATTTTACAAATGCAAAACTGAGACCTAGACAGGTGAAGTGATTTAGCCACCATAGGTCAATGGCAGAGCTAAGAATAGAATTAGGCCTACTGATTTCCAGTCATAGGTGGTAGCCACTATACGATGAGTTCCAACAAAATGCTGAAGTCAGTGGGGATTGAGAACACTCCTTGTAGGATTCAGCTCGGAGTAATAGAATTTACTGACTCTTGGGAGAAATGTCACAGGTGGAAATGAAACTTAACTCTACAGCATGACAGGCCACCTCAACTCTAAGTCATCAGTTACAGGTACACACAAAAAATAAGCACCAAAAATTTGTTCCAGGCAATTCCATGCCGTGTATATGAACAGTTCAGATCCATGAACTCCATGGTCATCCTCCAACCCATACACCCACAGAAAGTGAGGGGGAAATATTTTAAAGGCTACTGGAAATATATTTTTAATTAAGTAATCCATTCATCATGACAGAATTCAAATGTCCTGTAAATCCAATTGTGCTTGCACTTAAACCAGTTTTACACAAACACCATTGATTGTGATGGAGTTATCCCAGAGTTACACTAAGAAAGAAATCAGGCTTAGGCTGCAGATACCCTTTTGGGGGCAACAAAAGGATTCCCCCCCCTTTTCCATTCAAGAAAGTTTCAGGGGAAATAAACTGAATTCAAACCAAAATGCTATAAAACACCACAATGAGCATGTGGCTGTATACACACCTTTCTCAAGGGCTAGAATTATTTAGCTTTTGGCCTTGTGCGTCACAATGCAGTGAACTGAGAAGATGTTTTACTACCACCTCATATTGTACGCTTTTATGCCCATTTTCTTTCTCTAGTTGATATGTCCTAAAAGCACTGAAAAAAGAGTTGGAAGTAGATGAAAGAATAGTGATGAAGGGAATCAAAGAGATAGCAAAGGGAAAAATATTAGTAAAATAGATATAATGATGAAATTATAATAAATAGGAATCCTAATTCTCGTCACACCCCCGTGCATGTCAGTGATAAAATCTACAGAGGAAGCAGCAGTTACACCAGTGAAAGTGAGAAAGAAGAGCAGCAGGAGACAGAAGTATCAAACCAGAACTCAGGCTCTATGCATTTAAAAAGGTGACACTTTTAACAGCAAAACTGACTTAACTGCAACCTGAACACATGCATTTAGTGAACCCCCTTCCACATTATTACAAAGAGTCACAGAGAGGTAGCTGTGTTAGTCTGTACTCTAACAAAACAAAGCAGCAGAAATGTAGCCCTTTAAAGACTAACAAAATGATTCATTCAGTGACAAGCTTTTGTGCGACAGACCCACAAAAGCTCATCACCGAATGAATCATTTTGTTAGTCTTTAAAGTGCTACATTTTTGTTGCATTATTACAAAGACTGCACAATCCTCAGGAAATAGCACCATCTTTTAAGGGTGCTGAGTCCAAGTCGGGACTATTCTGACACAGGTAACTTGTAAAATAAGGGAAAAATGGAAAAAGAAATACAAGAAAAAACTTTATTTGGCTCTAACCTTTATGTCACATGTTGACATTTTTGGTGCTATGACTGTTACCTCACACTTTTCTCACTATAGAGTTGCCCTTCTCTCAGTGTTTTAGTGACCTTCGATTGTCGGCTGCGGAAGGTCTTTGCTGTTGCTTTGTGCTGCACGCATCAACAGCTCTCTCCTTTCGCTCAGGCCTTTGCCCTGCAAGACACTTTTGGGGCTACACAGGTCCTCCCACAGCCCCTACACTGCAACCACGTTTTCAAATTTGCTTCCACCCACAAGCACCCTGAAATGCCTGGCATCCATGTGGTCAAGCAAACATGGAGCTAGAGACCATCCTGTAAGCCCTCAAGGCAGCAAGTCACTGGAGTAACAGGGTTGGTAATTAATGATAAAGGGAAGGAGAGGTGAAGGTCTGATGCAAAGAAAATCTGGTCAACTTATGCATAGAAGAGAAAAGCTGAGAGTTCTTTTGGAAAGGAGCTTCAGGTATAGATGATTCCTTTACCTGTTAATGGGTTCATATTATAGGATGAAGATGACAACTGGTGGGAGAAAAGAAATTAAGGTTCCATCACATGACCTATCTGAACAAATAAGCACATTAACCAATTCACTGTTGTCACATGCATTGTGAATATAGGGCAAAATACACCTCTCGTGCTGCTTTATTTCATGTCACCACTAACGTACAAGGTTTTCAGGTGCAATTTTAGAGCAGAGGTGGACAGCCTCTTTTGGGGCAGGGGCAGGGGCCAGGGCTATAGGGTCTGGGCAGAAAGGAGGGTAGGTGATCTGGACCAAGTGGGGCACAGGAGTGGGCTGTGGGTAGAGGTTCTGGGTGGGAGGGAGACGTAAGAGAGAGGTGGGGGTTGATGGGGTTGAAGGGTTTGGGGTGTAGGGTCTGGGTGGGAGGAGTCAGGAGGGGTGGAAATCTGGGAGGGAGGGGGATTCTGGCCCTGGGGGTGGAGGTGCACTTATCTTTTTAGCACCCCTGGACGCACATGGCTCTGTGCCCCCTCCCCCTGCTCCGAGGCATTGCCCTCCACTGCTCTAATTGGCCAGAATTCCAGCCAATCAATCAAAGCACTGATAGGAAACCTCAGGACAGGCTGCCCAGTCCACTGCTGCTCCCCCACCACCTCCCCCAGCTGGAAGAATGGCCACAACTGGCAATGGAGCACTGAGTTGCTTCCTGCTCTCCCCGCCCCACCTGCGGCAGAGCCCGTAGTCTGGACCTGGACCATAGCTTGGCTGATCTGGCCTGTGAGGCTGAAGGCTCTGCACCTTCCATCCCACCGCAGGCCAGAGGCCATGGTGGGGAGCCTTGAACCTTGGGGTCTGTATCCAGACAAGCCACAGTCTGTATCTGGGCTGCCTGGCCTGGGTTCCCTGCCCCCATTTCAGACTTCTGCTGCTGTATTCTACATTGTACAGAAGCTGCACTGAAGCTCAGTAGTCACAAAAGGAGTCCAAAAGAACTGGGTTCAATTTACAGTCATTGAAGGAGCTGAGGTTCAGCACTTTTCCAATATTTTCCCATATCTAACCAAATCTACCTTGGCTTTGACAGCTCCGTATACTGACAGACCTTTGGTGAGGACACACAAGCTACACATATCTGACAAAAAAGTGATAGAAGGGTAGTATTATGCTGACTGGAAAGGGCAAGCCAAATATATTTTCGTTCGAGTTTCCTCAAAACTGCAGGGCTACCACCCTCTACACATCCATATAAAAAGGAGAGAGGGGGCATGATCACATTCCTGTCTTCAGACTTATATCAGAGATTACAGGGGTGTCCCTTTTCCTGTTGCATTTGTACAGTGGGCAACCTGAAGTCCATGGGGGCTCTATGTGTCCTGCAAAACATTTTGTTTTGCATTGTCCATGCACTGGTTTCCAGATTCTGCTGGTTTCCATCTGCATAGTTTTTTTCTCTATCAATATTACTTAAGTGACGCACATGTCAAGCAAAGGCATGAGAAGTGAGGTGCGAACTGGCTGCAGGCAACGTTGACTGGGAGAGCTGTGCACTCCCTCTGCATGCAGTCCAAGTAGTGCTACAGTTCAGTCAGAACACCTTGCAAATCCTAGGCACACATGCAAAGACAGCCAAACTGCCCTATCCCAGGCTATCTTGGTTATGACAATCTTGCAGCCCACTAAGATGAAAGAGGGCTACTCATGTGGCCCACTCACTAGCCTATAGTGCCCATCATTGGTATATGTTAATGTTTTACACCCAAGCTGTGATTTCTTGTAGGACAGAAATGAGGAGCAAAAGGCATAGACCTGGCAAGACATGTGTGCTCACGTCAGAAGTTATCATATTGGCAATAGGAGTCCCCAGCTGTAAAATGAACAGCTAATCCAGGGAAGTCGCATCCACAGACTGGCAGAAGTTGGGGACCTGCCAAAAGAAGATTCCATTCATTTATGCAAGGGAGGAGGAGAAAAAAAAAAGACGGACAAGGGTTTCCCACTATCACGAATACAAAACAGGAAAGGTGTCCCGTGTATCTTATAACCCCACAGAAATTCTTACCCTGTCAATGAAATTCTTGATAAAGTGAACTAAAAGTTCACAGTGACAAAGCACTTCTTAACTGGGTTACCAGTCATAAACGAAATAAGGTAGGGTCTCACAACTTGCTGACGTAATGTTCGCAATTTCAGTTATTTGCAAACAGCCAACAGACCACTTCCATGAGGCTCCGGCAGGAGCTCTGGCAGCTGCCGCTTCCCCAGGGGCCTCAGGCACCCCTCCTAATTCGCAAAAACTCAACATTTGTGAGGGTTCTGGACATTGAACTCTCGTGAATGTTGAGCCCCTACTGTACCAGCTCACAGGTTGCACACTGTGTGCAAATACACGATCTTTATAGAGGCAGAAAAAACAAAGCAGTGTATCATAGCTCATCAGTGACCATACAAATTCGCTGAGAGAGAGAGCATGAAGTTAAGAGCACAGGAACAGCCAGACTGGGTCAGACCAATGGTCCATCTAGCTTAGTACCCTCTCTGCCAATGAAGTGGGTCTTTGCCCATGAAAGCTTATGCTCCAACATATTTGTTAGTCTATAAGGTGCCACAGGACTTCATGTTGCTTTTGCAGATACAGACTACCATGGCTAAACCCTGTGATACTTCTCTGCCAACAGTGGCCAGTGCCAATTGCCCTGTCTGGTCTAGTGCAGGAGTTGGCAATCTTTCAAAGAAGATGGCTCTTTTTTTTTGTTTTGTTTTTGTGTTTGACCAGAACATTTTGAAAGCTGTATCACACACACAGGTATCACACACACAGGTACTTATGAGTATACACCAAGACAGCAGATATACGGCAGATAACAACCAAATTCTGACTTAAACAAACAAAATAGATGATGGAATAAACTATGTCTATTTAGGCTTTTCCCCCCTTGGTTATTCTTTAATAACAGTTTAACTGTACATTTTGTTGGTACTGGGACATTACGGAGTGACCAATTCCCTATCACATTTAATGAACTGCTTTACTGTTTTAAGTTAAATTATGTTTTAAATTAGTTTGGTGCAAGAGGGGCCTCCAGCAGGCTCTGACCTTGGGGCCGGGAGCTGTGATCTGGGGGGTGTGCAAGATGCAGGGTCTGGCTGGGAGGCACTTACACTAGTGGCTCCTGGCTTGTGGTGGAGTAGAGCTCTGGCAGGCTGCCGGCAAGCCGCAACTCCATGCTGCTCCCAAAAGCAGCTGTTGCCGGCAAAGCTCTGCGTGCACCATGTGCTGCTCATGCCGACAAGCACCAATCCACAATTCCTATTGGCTGGGAATCAACCAATGGGTGCTGTGAGGACAATGCCGAAAGTGGAAGGCAATTTGCGAAGCCACCTCTCCCCACCACTAGTGACACACAGAGATGTGCCAACAGCCTGCTGCTTCTGGAGGCAGCGTGGGGCAACTGTATGCAGGCAGCCTTCCTGAGCCTTTCTGCACCACTGGACTTTTAGCAGTCTGGAGATGGCAATTGACTGGTAGAGGCTCCAGGCTGGATCAGTCTATCGCGATAGATGGGTTGGTGACCATTGCTTTAGAGTGTAAAGAACTGAAAACAGTGAAGTCAGGGCTGTTGGTACACTTTTTGTTTTCAAAAAAAAGCTGCCCCTAGAATTGCATGTGGGCAACCGAAGAGCTGTAGGTTGCCGACCCCAGTCTAGGGAGTGGATAGGGTACAGGACTGGGAGTCAGGACCCAAGCTACACTCCTAACTTGATGTATTACTTCATCTCTCAGGTGCCTCTCATTCCACTCCTACCATGTATCTGACTTCTCTGCATGGATTGTCATATTTTGTGTTTGTGCAGCACTTTGCAAATGGGGCTGTGATCCTGATTTGGGGCCTATAGGCATCCAAGTGTTTGTAATATGAATGCAAAGAATAAAAAAAAATATAAATATAAAAATCCAAAGTGTGCAATGCAAAAGGCCATTTAGAAATCCAGCCACTGAAGGATGTTGATTACTAGGCTAAGGTAATCACCTGATTCAATATCCTTAACCAAGCAAGCTGCACAGAGGGAAAAAAAAAAAAAAAAAGACAATGCCGATACCTCACTGCATTTTGAGATGACTGCATTACGATTTTACAGTGATTCCCACCATTCCTTTCATCCTCATTCTCATCATTTGGTCATGTGACTTTGTGCACCAGTCTCTCCTGGACAGTACAGTAAGATAAGAATTTGAGAGAGTCTCCAGCCGTAAGACAAACTTGTGATATCTATTTATGTTTTTGCCTTAGCAATGAATTAACAAAGTAAGTACAACACAGCACCAAAAGCCTCAGAAAAACAGATACACCTCAGCACATACTGGAGGCTCAAACGCATTTTACAGACACTGCAAATCTACAGGCCACACAAGCTGAAAACAGGAGCACCAAGGTCCACTAAATGTACCATAATTACAGAAACACCCATGCTAATTACTTCACTGACACAAGTTAAGTGCATGGCGATCAGGCAGCAAAGTGTTAACATTCAGTGAATTGCCATGTAATTACCACTGCATCCAATGAAGTTATCCACATATGGTATGTACTGCATTGTTACTGTTACTATGCAGTAACGATCAAATCACCATGTGGCATCACTGTAAAATTAGGTTGATCCACTAAGCAAACTCACACGGTGCAATACTTAGCTCTCAGATACTTTGCTCAGTTCAATCCTGTGCTGGGTTGGTCACATCCTTTGTGGACTGTGATACACTAAAGTCAAAAGGGCTAGGTACTGTATCTTAGAATCTCTCAAAGAACCGCATTCTTTCACCTTTCTTCCTACTCAGTAGTACATTACTCCATGAATAGCTCCATTGTAATCAGGGTACGACCTGACATGGAGCAAAGCATTACAGTACATTATTGCTTGCACAGCCTATATAAACTTATCATCCCTTCCACATCTGTTGCAGGTTTTTTAAAGAATAGAAAATCCTATCCCAAGCCGAGTTCTTATACCCCGGAAAGGAAGAAGAGCCAGAAGGTATGTCAACACTTATCAGGTCACAATGTCCATCTCCTGGAGTTCTATTTCGCATGTCTTCTAAAGACGTATGAAATCAACTTCTCTGGGGTCCACAGTCAACCCCCTTACTCACGAGGAGTAAGGGAAGCCAACAGGAGAAATGCGCCCATTGACTGCTCTCAGTGAAGACAGACCTTACAGCCAACTGCAGATGCATCAACTCTAGCTACCAACTGCCATAGCTAAAATTGCGAATCTGCAGCCGACCACAAGGTTTAGGGTAGACAAAGCCAGAAACTTTATAAAGTCCACTATGGACCACACTACTGCCCATCTATTTTAGTAGGACGGCACTTATACTACAGAGAGGAGTTGGAATGATGAGACACCTAGATATTTGGATTCATATTGCTTTTTGCATTTACACCTAAAAAGAACAAAATTAAGTGATACTGACTTAAATTTAGGAGCATGCACAAATCACTGAAGCAGTTCAAGGGAAACAGTAAGTCTGCAAGTGTAGTTCTGAACCTGGGAACCTCCTACACATTACATCAAATTCATTAGCAACCGCTAACAAGCCACCTAGTGTAAGCTACGTGATAAGTGAAAACACCATGATGGGGATGTGTGATGACTATTTTCATACCCTCAATACATTCATCACAAGGTGTACTTTGTGGATATCTTTTTAAATTAACACTTGAAAAAGGCTCAGATGCTATTGGAATGGGAGTCCTGTAAGTAGGTAATAGAGAGGCAGAGCAGCTGATCGTTTACCATTAGCTTTAGCAACATTTAAACATGTACACAACCAAACCTTCAGATAAAATGACAGTTACCCTGTCTTCACTACTATTTTACCTTATGTTAGTTACTATGGGTTAGCTAACACTCGGTCTTCCTAGTGAAGAGGTAGGCTTTGTCTACACTGGCAATTGAGTGACAACGCTTGTGTTACTCACAGGTGACTAACCACCACCACCCCGTCCCCAACACACACTTACACACAAGACAAAAGCTTTGCCATGGCAAGTACTAGTGTAAATATTGCTTTGTGCCAATGAAGCAACGGCTGTGTGGACAGAGCCATGTCTCAAAAAGCTGTGTAGTGTAGACATACTGGAAGGAGCTGGTGACTTAATCAGAGTGATTAATATTTTTCCATTGCAAAACAACACTTCAGTGGCAGCAGCAGCATTTGACAGAAATCTTTGAAGCCTTTTGTTCAAATGTCAGACTTTCACCCTTGAAATATCTGATACACAGGGCAGCCCAGCCAGCGAGCAGATTTCTAACCCATGTTCCAGTTACCTTAGGCAAAATATAAGTGGTTAAAAATTATACAGCTCCCCCCAGAGTTTTTATATGGAATATATCTCGGCCAACCTATATTACACTTCTTCATCAGCAGCCTGTAGTGTACAAGATTACAATACAGCAAATAGATACTATTTCTGATTAGCTGAAACAAATTGTTTTTCTGATTACTTTCATACTGCTTTCTTGTACAGCTCATGTTTAGACCAGGCTCTCAATCTTGCTCATGCAGCCATTTCCTATCTGCCCACTTCAAATGCTCTCCAGAAATCCCTGTACCAGTTCCCACCAAGTTTCATAAAAAACAAAGGTCTATGAGACCCAGCTGACAGAGGCGGGACTACTAGCTACAAGTAAGAATCCAAAGAGAAGGAATGGAAAGTGGTTCATGATCCCATGCCATACGTAGGCTGTACCTGTATTTCCAAAGATATAGCCTGCAAATCACCAATAATACTGTTCTCTAATGGTGGTAGCAATGGTGGAAGAACAGCGTATACAGGTTTCAGAAAATGTTCTACTGTTTCATCTGATCCTGCTGTAAGCAGGTATAGATAACAATGTGATAGAAGTGCCTGAGTGTTTTTATGCTACTCTTTCCACCACTGTTATCACTGGAAATCACAGGCCTCATTTTTGTCAGTGCAAGGGAGGGCCTAGACAACAACTTCCACGGGTATCAAGATCCATTCCTGGTCTAAATGTGCCCAACATAATTTTTAAAAAATACATATATTCCTTAAAATTCTGTAATACTAAGAAAACAACATCTTGTTGCTAGTAAAAACTAGAATTTAACATGAGCATATGAATGTTCCTGAAGGGTAGTAGCTAGCTTGATGCAGACTGGGGCTTTTTAAATATTGCTTTAACAATCTAGACTTGTGTTAAATGTGACACTCTAGGCAAACGACACCCAAGTTATAGAGGAAGGGAGCATAAGGATGGTCTCTCTTCAATTTTGCATGCATGATAATGTTTTTAGCCAGTAAGGTCATACCTGCATGTGATGAGTGACAACTTTTCAGCTTGATTCAAAGCAAACAGCTGCTGGTTTGGATTGCCTAGCAACTAAAAGTTGATGGATGACCCTTAAGATGGATAACTACCATAAATCACCTCATTCAGACTCTCAGGAAAAAAAAATAAAAAACAATGGTTTTCATGACATTTGCTGCACTCTGTAATATGCCATGATAAATTTGGCTACCTTATGGATGCACAGTTGTGGCTGCTGAAATTAGACACTTCTGTTTTCTGCTTTCTACACTTCTTGGAGGCCCCTCTGTAAGGTGTGCTCATATTAATATACTCTACTGTCACAAGAGAACAGAATACCACAAGCTACTGTCAGTCACCACAAGGCAAAGAGAATTGGCATGGAATCTCTGTATCACCAAACAGCTTTTAATCAGGAAACAGCAGTCTTATATCATAACCATGGCACTGGGCTACGTGTATTAATAATGGTTACAATATATTTAGTGTAATGACTTGACCCCAGTCAACGTTATTGATGCTGTGATTAATATGAATTTGATAAACTGCTTCCTGTTTGAAGACATTTCATATGTTTCTCAATGAGAAAAATATTTTTAATGTGCAAGTAAATATAGGAGACCCCTGTGGGGCTTGTTTCTGATCTCAGTTACACTAATCTATATCCAGAAGTCAGTGGACTTACTGAGGTTTACACTGGTGTTCCTGAAATTAGAATCTGGACCACAGGCTGATGGAAATCCTTACATTTATCAGATTAACAGAAAAATACGAGTCATTAAAAACATCTACGCAGAAGACCATATTCTTCCAAGAGCACTTTCAGAGAGAAAGGGAAATTCCCCTTATTGTTCCACATAATGGGATTTCTGTGACTGTTGTGTACGGAATACATGTGCATTCAAAAACAGATGTTCATAATTGATTCCATTGTTGTTGTTTTTCTTAAAACTCGTAAGCATGACTGTTCATATGAAAGCTCTCTTACCGACTATGGCTTATGACAGCAAAGCAATTCCTGATTTCGTCTTTAAAAAAAAAACAAAACAAAAAAAAAACAGGGAGGTACGTGGCACATTGAGTTAGGCCACCAAGACGCCCCATCTGGAAATGAAGGTTCCAGTGTTAGTCTGGTGCTGTGTTTCCAAGTGAAAATTAATTTGGTGCGCCACACTTTATTCCTAGTAAATATCAGCCCATGTCATTAATGGTCAAAGATGTAATGGGTAATTTCTATATGCAATATACACTGGAATAAGAGGAATGCTTAATGCTCAGATTGAGAAGTATTGGCAGAAATGTGTGGGAGAAGCTTCCACAACACCTGTCTGTGCTATATCTGGAACTTATTACTGCTGTATGTCACCAACTTCCCTAAGCTTTACCACTTACTAAATTCTCCTGAATGTTCTCAGAAGAATTAAAGCTAATTAGTTTTAATGACAAATAGAAATCAAACTTGAATAAGGTCATGTTCTAAAGTATGAAAATAGACAATAATGAATTCCACAAACCATTGCTGAAGCTATATAAGCAACAGCAGCTGCACCAAGCCATGTCTTCTAGAAGGAGCGAGGGTACTTTTCTGGAACAGATACCCTGAAAATGCAGCTATATTTTCACCTGCAAAATCCTGATCTATATTTCTGACCAGCAAAGGAAAGCAGCAAACCAAAGTGCCAACAGGCAAGTGTTCATCCTGAAGTTCTTACACCCAGCTGACCCACTTTAGGAAAGCCCCTTTACACAATTAGGCTGCAAACCATTAACTGGACCTACACCACTATGCTGGAATTTTACATTGTACATAGTGAACACACCCAGACACACTTTTGGGATTGTCATCATCCTTCGTGAGCCACAAACTTGATGTTCCACAGGGCAGATGTGAACCAACCTCATGTAGGGAATGTATGCATAATACAGCAGTTTCCACTCCTCTGTACAAGCATAAATCGATGTACGAATGCAGCATGCTAGTTATCATGGTGTTTAATCTGAAGCTTTCAGAATTTCCTATCGTGACACCTTATAATAGACCTCTGAAGTGGCAACAAGGCTGAGCTGACACTGACATGACTGAGAGCAAAGGCATTGCAGACATGCGCTTCATTTAATTCACCATATGATACGTTTAAGCGACGATGCCTTATATGCATATAATAGTCATATACACAAACTCTGTCTTTACATCTCTGATGCCTCAGTGAAGGGCCTGTTAAACAGGACAAGATGGCATGCTGGCCCTTTAAAACCAAAATGCTTGTTTCCTTTCTGTAAGAAAAGTAAATCATGCTATAGTGAGTGGAGCTTTGCAAAAGCATCCATCCATTAAAGTTCATGGATCCTCGTTTCCAGATTGTCCCTCCCCTGTCTGTGTCTCAAGTTACAGCCTTGTACAATCCAAGTCTAAATAATATTCACCATGATAAATGACACCATAACTCCGATATCCACAATCAATCTTTGCTTTAAAGATACATCCATCTTCAATAATGTTGATGGGGATTCTGTAAAATGGGAAACGTGACTGTTTTCCCGACCTCCTAGCAGTGGGGGAAGGAAGCTCTGAGTGATGGCTGTCAGCCCACATCTGGCTGCAAAAATAAATTAGCCTTATGTAGACAAATGAAAGGACCAGCCCTGCCTAGAAAACAGCCACTCCTGAACAATGGCTAATTTATAGGACTCCTTTCTGGAAAGTTCCTGGCTGAGGCTACAATCTCCCTAGTTATCTCTTTAAATAATATCGGATGCTGTAAATAACTTCAGTGTGGTAGGAACTACGAAAAGCACAGAGAGGGATGAGGAGGACAATAACTTTCTCACACTCATCGTACATCCTCAACATGTAAAATTCAGCCACTAAAATAGTATCTTTAGTGTCAGCAAAAATATTTTAATACTTTGACAACATGTTCTTCCCTGCTTGGCAAAAAATTATTTTCTACTTTACCTCTTTTTTAAACAATCCAGGGCACGTAGTACCTGAATGGGTATGGAGGAAGCTGATTTTTTTTTCCTTTCTGAGATACAGTTAGCTTTTTCTTCCCCCCTCCTTTGTTTTAAATTATTTTTACAGAGAGAGTATTAAGTACAAATGAGGTCTCTCCCTTTGCACAGGTACAAATCCTATAAAGTGACATATAAAAGAAAATATCCACTGCCTTTATTTCAGCAAAAAGAAAATTAAAAGAGGTAGAACAGAGAAGAAAACCCTCTCTCTCTCCCTCTCTCTCTCTCGCACACACACACACACACACCCCCACACAGGCAAACGCTACACACACTCCACAAATCTCTACCTGTGCACCGTACAGTGGCTACTCATTTTTTCATAAATGAAATACTTTATTACCTTATTCTTTATGTCCTCGACCTTGCCCTGCAGTGCCAAAACCTAGAACTTTTAAGTTCTTATACCATACAATATATATCAAAAAGTAAGCAGTTTACACCAGTAAGGGGAGAAACAGATCAGAGAACACTACTTTGCAGCCCTATCTGGGTTACTATGTGCAGCATAATGGGCTTTGCATTTGGGTTTCCGTAGTGGTGGGGATGGGTGGATGTGGTGGTGAGGGTTAATTCTGTGAAGGTTGAAGGACTTACAGTAATACTGTGAAGACAGAAACATCACAGGCTTTCCTGGCAAGAGTCTTGCTGAGGGTAGGAGGGGACTGTGAAATGAACTCTCTCAGGCTTTGTCGTGTACGTTTCCCAAGGCCCGGTCTGGCCCCTTTGATAAATGACACATGTCATTCTGTCAGAGGCTGACACTGCAGCTGGGAGGGCTGGTGATGTATGACTCCACTGAAAAGGAAATCAACTTTTTGGCACCAAGTAAGAATGTGCCCTATATAAGGATTTTGTTTCTCAAAAAGTGAAAGATAGACTTAGGATTTAAAAAAAAAAAGTTGAAAAACAGATTGAACGACAGCTTACACTTAACATAAATTAACTTGGTAATGGTGAAATGTGCTAGCCTGTGATAAATAAAAGCTACATTAGTCAATTATTAATCACACTCCAACTTGTAGCCAAAACCCATGACTTAAATCTGAGGCCTGAGCTGCCTTACAAACAGATAAGACAGTGTTTGATAGATGTCTTGCATAGTGTAATCGGGAAGGAATCAAAGGCTTAGTGGTTTAACCAATGGGGGTATGTGGAAGGTTCTGGAAACTGAGACTGGGTAAAGTGGATAACTGGATTGAAAGCACCCTTTCACTGAGGATACAGTATATCTTTTGACTGTTTTAAAAAGAGACACACACACGAGAGAGACAGATCTGAATTTGGTTTAATCTTACACACATACACCCCCCCCCCCCACACACACACGAATTTCTTGAAACAGTATTTTCCTCCCCCACTTCCTACCACCACCGTGTTAAATCATTTAAATCTGATCACTATTAAATGGATTCTCGCCGAGACATCAAGTGTTTCAAATATAATCATTTTGCACGGATTACAATTTAAGCATTTTATTTAATCGAATGAACTCGCATTGGGCTGCAACACATTCATGCAGCACACACAAGCTGCACAGAAAAAAGCACAAGGTGGCATAAACTGAATGATTCCTATTGAACCAGGCTCTAAAGACAAAATACAAGATTTCAGCTTAAAAAATAAAGTCCCCCCCCATGAAATACTAATGATAGATGGGGGCATGGATGCCATATTAAACAGGCTGCATTAAACATATCTGAAAGGCTGAGCTTACATGTCACCTGGGAAGGATTCAGTCCTAGAAGAGATGCTGCTGTTTGTCTGTGCTCTGTATGCAGGACAATATAATGGCCTCTCTTCCAATGCAACTCACCCCTCGGTGCAGAGGGCCAGCATAAAGTCTATGTAGTGCTCATATCTCACTCCCCATGTTTACTGGACCTTAAACTGTAAACACAGGCCTTATGCTGACCCTGAATAAACAGGGCAATTTCACTCAGGTGTGAATTTCACCCTCTTCCATTCCCCACCCCATCCCATGTGGAAAATCCCCACAATGCCATTTCAATACAAAGTCGAAGAGGGGCTTAAGTGGTCCAAACAGCCTTTTTTGGACCATCTACACAGAGGTAAATTACACTAATCACGCAGGCAAATGCACAAGAGGAGTCACTTGCAAGACTGGGGCATAAAGCCAGGTCAGGCTCCAGTTAAAGTCACCTGGAGTTTTGCCACTAGATGTCAAGAAAAGCAGCATCAGGCACTTCAGCTGTGGTGCAGGCAAGCACGTAAGCATGTGCTTTAACGCTTTCCAGAAGTGGTCCTTCACAAACACCACTTACATCACAGGCAGTAGTATTATTTCGTCATGTGTTAATCAGAATTTACATATTCCAAACATATGTAACCTCAGAAATCTATTTTACCTGCTCCACCTTTACACAATTAAGAAATGGGGAACAATGGTCAGATACAGGTGACCATAGTTTATAACTGTATTAAAAAGATGCACATGCCTAACCAACGAACGTAACAAATCACGACATCAATCAACACAGACTGAGGCAGGAAAGATTTCTTCATACATGCACGTGAAGCACAGTTCAAACTGTAAAAATAAAATTCCCCTTCTTCTCTTCCTTCCTATTTTATATATTATTTATAATACAACCACACACAGACATCCTAATGAGGACTGGGACGTTATAACGCTAGGTGCTGTACCAAACTGTGAGAGACAAACGCTGGCTGTTAATTAAAGGAAGCCATGTTTCCCTAACTCATGTAAGGTGTAAGCGGACAGTTTGTTTCAGCAAACACAAAGATAAAGATGGAAAGGATGTACCTAAAATTGTTCAAGCACCATTACAGCACATATTGTAGCCAGACCTTAAATACCTTATATGTCCACCCATGCACACCAGTTCAACCTCAGGATTTTATCTGCGAAGAAAACATGTTTCTCTATGGGCTGACATGGAAGTCACAGCAGAACCCTGAAGATGTTGATTTCAACTGATGTTCAATTTCAAGTAAAATTTAAAACAGTTTACTACACACAAACTCTCAGATAAACTCAACCAGCTAAAAAATGAAGTAATTTTCTAAATTACAACAGCTATTCCTAACCTTCAACCCAAAGGTGCTACGAAGAGGAGTTTAATTAGAGAATTTATTAAAACACTATCACCATAAATTTCCACGTAAATGAAATGAGTAGGCCATATGAAACTCAAACTTTAGCGTCAACACCAATAGGCAGCACATTTATTTTCTCAACATGTCTGAAAGTTGGCTATGAGAAGGAGGAAGAAAAATAAGGAGAAATTATCTATTTAAAATAAAAGAGAGAGAGAGAGAGAGAGAGAGAGAGAGAGAGAAAGGCTGGTGTTTTAAACTTTTGCCTTCCTTTTGCTGAAATATAATTTTTAAGTCCATAAAAACATTCAGATAGTGTGCAGAATGTTTATATATTACCAAGGTCTCCCTTTAAAAGGTTTATACTTTTACTTTATGACCTGTCCTTGATTTGACACTTCCGCTCATCAGAAAGGGATTTATAAAATAATCCTGAAGGTGAGGAACAGACATCTGTCAGGGACTGGCTGGGTTTCACTTTGCGAAATTTAAGAAGGGAGAGAAATCCTGTTAAGCTCTTTTTAGTCACCAATAGACATCAAAGGTAATAATTAAAGAAGACAGACATCATAAAAATAAATTTATGTAGTTTTTTACAATGCACAAGCACTCTAGTGTGTAAAATATCTATTAGTCAAAAAGAAATACAACATTCCAAATGAGCAAAATCTGTTTTATTTTGGGATTTTTGCCTACTTGAAAAATATTTTTTTAAACACAAGTTTAAACTAAAGTCTTTCAAAACCTTTGCCATCTGTGGGTACATGAACTATGGATGACCCCGAATGATTTGCACTCTGTTCAGAATCCCTTAGAAAGCACGGGAAAAAGTATCATTAAGAATGACTGATGACTGCCAGTCATGGTTGACCTCACCCAAGCTTTGGTCTCTGCCTCAGTAATAAGCTGTCCTTTATTAGCACCAACACTCCATAAAAGGGGTGTGTTTAGTCACAGGATAGTGGCCTTCTAATGCTCATTGCTTCTCCCAGAAAGATTGATTAGTGCTCATTTTTACTGCCTTCACAGTATATACAGTGACAGTACTGCAGAGTGTCAGGGCCTGCGATATTGATGAGAAGTACGGCTACAAACTAGAGGTTTGGAAAAGGGAGAGAGGGTGGGAAGTTCACTTTTCTTTTTAGTTGGAAATAATAAGAAAACAAAAGACAACAGAACCCATGTGCGACTGATATCCTGGCCTAACTGAGCAAATTTTAGGGAAGGAACAGTGTCTCCCTAAATAAAGACTACTTAAAATGTGAAACTTAAGGTTTTTGTGTGGGGGGGGGTTGTTTTGGTTTTTTTTAATTATTATTTTGCTTTAAGAATTCATGAGCTTATTAGTTTCAACTATTTGGACAACAAGATTACCAAATAGCTGATACTCATTTTTCACTTTTCATACACTGGTACTTCTGAAGGGCTTTTAAGAGACATCTGTAAGAAAGCAAATTCTTCTGCGAATGCTGAAAGCCGATGCTCTTGGTTTGAAAGCTATTGTAATTTTGCTTTTCACAAGTGCCACTTTGAGGGGAAGAGGGAAAGCAAAGGAGAAGTTTTCACTTGTATATCTTCTTCTGTCCAAATATGTGTCTCTTACAAAACTTTCCTCTTGCACTTTCTTATAGGATCTGATTCCTCACCACTAAGGTCAAAGAGTTGTTTGCAAATCACTCTAGTGAAAGCAGGGTAAGAACTGTAAGATGACAATGCAGGGGAATAACGGCTGGCAGAGTCATACAAACTATTATGTAAATCTACACAGAGCTCCAATATTAACCAAATATTTAAAAAAGGAGCAAAGCCCATCTAAGCCCCTTACACACCATCATTGTGTGGAGAAGCAAGAGCAGGTAAGGATTAGTGACTTGCTCCACATGAAGAAATTCTGATTACACAAATTACTTTGTAGAATCATGCCTTGACTTGATTTTTTTAAGTGAAAACATCCTCAAAGTTTCCTATTTTCAACAAGGGTTTTATCACACTAATGGCCAGTTCAAAGTTATAATGTGATGGCCTAATATAGTACAACTTGTACATATGGTGGTTCCTGGGAACCAGTCATTTCATGTGAAGATGGGGGTGGGGGTGGGGGTGGCAAAGGCATGTTATACTGTTAGTTTTATGTAGCTGGGAGCAGAAGCACAGCAACCTCATACCAAAGAGTATTATAGCAAGAGTTTACTGCATTAATAATAGGATGCCCTACTGCTGTGACATATTCTATGCTTTGAAATAAATATTAGTCACAATACTTAAGTTTTAAATTCATATTTTTAAAGCTGAGCTGTAACAATGACACTTGCAATTGTGATGATTTGCCAATAAGGCATATTAACCATTTTGCAAAGAGCTGTCTCTTGCATTCAGCCCGCTTTGCTTGCTTAGCCCTTTCTTACTGTAAATATTATCATGTTATTTTTCTTTAAAACACACATATAGGATGTTTAAGCATGAATGCTCCAAATTCAGATTCATATTTTCATTGTTGATCTAACTTTGGTATCAGCTTTTATCTTTATAGCCATAGTTTACTTGAATATATAATAATTATTTCTAATCTTATTTTTTCCCTATTATAATTGTCTAAAACATAGTGGCCCCAATTCTAAACAACTAAACTAATGGGAAGGGTCCTATTGGTTTCCTTGGTCCTTGGTCTGGCTTTAGCATACATCCTTCTCCTTTCTCTTGTTTATATATTTCCCTTTCATGGATTACATTTTAAATAAATAGTTTTTTTTAATAAAAAAAACTACCATTTTATCTATATTGATAATATGCACTATTTGCTTGGAAAAAATCTATAAAAACAACAAAATCAGAACTCAAAACTATGACCTGCAAAAGTAGTCAGAAATACTATTACAATTTCAGATCTAGGAATTCATACAACACCCAATATTTTAGGTGCTTAAAATTGTCCCTGCTGTACAGAGGAAAATGGAGACAATGATAAGCAGCTCTGTGACTATTAGCTTAGAGGGATTCTACTTGGCTATTTTCCTGCAGCAAGCGCCGCAATCACAATAATAAAGAAATCCTGTATTCCACCCTAATTCACCGAGAAATAGAAACGCTAGAAATCTAAAATAATTAAGTCAGTTCTAGGTTTTTCAAAATGGAAAGGAAGCCTCTTTCTCAGACTCGCTTTTTATTTCAGAAAAGATACAATGGAGATGGAAGAAAAAATGTCTATCAACTAAAATAAACTGCTTATTGCTGCAGCAGAGTGGTGAAAAAGCAACAAGAACAAATCAAGAGACACAAGAGGGGCAAAAAAAAAAAGAAAAGAAAAAAGGAAAAGGTTAAACATGCAATTTGGCTAATAGGTCTGCTCCAGGAAATACAAAAAATGAAGGAATAGCTAAGATACATTCTTATCTTTTTTTTTCTTTAAATCTTGCTATGTACTGAACCTATAATCAGTGAAAGGGAACTCAGCGTAAGCTGTTAGTTAACAAGTATATTACACCAGGGATTCAGCTCAGGTACTGCATTCCCATAATGAACAGGATTTCCAACCAGGTGTTTTACTGGTGAAGCTACACAAACCCAGGATGGCACTCAGAAATTGACCAGGGCTTGTATTCCTCATGCCTGTCTGAGTGATAACCAGAGGCCGCACTTCCATCTTGACTAGTTGTAAATTTTTAGCACAAAATTAACAATATACTCAGTCAACAAGGCAGAAATGAAAATAAAAAACATTGTGGTCAGAATGCATGCCACAGATATTCCCCATATCACAGAAAATGGCACACCAACTTCAAACTAGTTGTGGTGATTATTTTATTTTGGAGGATCTGCTATCACAAATACTTTTGCTACCTGTAGTTAGAATATCTGATTGTAGGAGTACACAAACCAGTTGACAAGCATGTACCTGACTGTTTACATAAGTAATCTGTAGTGTCAAATACTAACTGGTTTTTGGGATTCTGAAAAAAGAGCACGATGCTGAACCGATATGAGTTTCTTAAAATTAAACACTAGTTATTTAAACAACTGGACTAGACTGCTGCTTAGATGTACTTTTCAAAACATGCCCACACCCAGTATATGCAGTACGTCCAAAAGAATAACATTTTCTATGCATACACTACACACTGAATTATGTTGTTTATACATTTTCATTGCAGACATTACTGTGGTCATTTATAGTATTTGTTCATTTAGTTATGACACCTTTTCTTCATACTCAACCTAAAGGAAAACCACTTCTGATATCCCTGTTAATAAGTATTTTATAACCTAAAAGGACACAGCAGATAATTTTAAGAAAATTGAACAAGAAAAATGTCAAAAGATTATGGCTGAGTATTTTTAAAATCCAACACTATATCAGAAATCAAAAACTGTGTAAAAGACTACAATTATTCTATAGCAAGAAGAGGCCCTGAACTACTTAAAGATTTAACCTCTACTTCCA
>NC_134138.1:109463797-109478797 GCF_033958435.1 Carettochelys insculpta | reverse complement strand
ACACAATAAAAATGTTAAAATAACATAAAACTGACAAAAGCCAGAGAATTCTAAATTAAAGCTAATACTCCATTTCTAACACACCCCAGTGTGCCTTGGCATTGTAATCTGTGTGGGATTTTGGACAGCCTTTAAGTTATCACCTTGATATTATTTTAATGTTGTTGTATAAACATATCCTTATTTTATGCTGAATAAAAAAGAGGAAGAGGAGAGAAGAATGAGACTGCATACTGTCGGTGGTTGCTGTCGACCTCTAAGTCATTGGCTTCAATCTCATACAGGTTCATAGTGACAAGAGCTGGCCAAGGATTTGTAGAACATTAGTTTATATAGCTGTTCAATTTGCCTGTTTTTAGAGGTCTGAAAATATTCACATAATTGGAGTAATTTAATCATTTTCCAATGTTTTCTTCAAACTACTGCATGAAGTTTTCTTTTTTTCTTTTTTCTTTTTGGTAGGTTGTCTGCTCAGAAGTTTTTAATTAAAATTAGAATTACTTTTATATTTTGGACTGTGTTGGTAGGTTGTAGGCACATGAATTCAATAATACTGGTGCTGTTTTACAGTGTCTTCTCCAAGCTTAGCAGAAGATAGTTTGGCTTATTTTCTCTAAGGAAGTGGCAGAATCTCACATTATCCAGACACAGTTGGTAGTAGCGGCACTAGCAGAGAATGGGTTTTAGGGCATTTGTCATTCCCCTCTCCCAAGAGCAGGAGGCTCTATGAATTGCCTGGCAGAGTTCTGTGTATGACCTGGAGGGCTGAGCCAAGCATCCAGTCTCCACATTTTTGAGGTTTCCAATCATCAGGGGGTAAGACAGTCATTAAAATGCTCAGGTGCTGCCTCTTTTTACTCAAGGGTTTTCTTTTATTACATTTACTAGCAAATTAATCAAGCACTGCTATTTACAATAATTAAGATTGTACAGGTAATCTTAATTCAGATATTTACTAAATTTTGAGTTCTTGACTTTGTGATCACAACATTCTTTCAACTAAAGAATATTACATCTAAAATCTAAGGGGTTTTTTTTAAAGCAAACAAACACGAAAAAGAATGGCTAAGAAAGTTACAGATGGCAGTAGTAGCTGTTATCCTTTACGCAAATCAGGCACATTTCTCAGTTATTTGCTAACAGTACAATGTGAAGATTTAGGAATCCCAGGTTCAATTGCAGGTTCTAAAGGGGAAGAAGCAAGTTATAAATACTCCTGGCTCCTACCTACTCTCCTTCCTACCTACTCAAATCCTGTCCCTGTCTCCCACACCTGAGCAGAACCCACACTAGCTTCTGACCCTGCCACTCTCCTCTGTTTCCATCTAGTCTCTCCCCACAAAGGTTTCAGGTTGGCATAATTATAGCACTAAAAGCAGATTAGACAACCTCTAGTCCTATCTACAAGCTTGGCCTATAATCTGTCGCCTTCAAAAAGCCACAGCTGCCAAAAATGGCTGCCAAGGTACTTTGGTACAAAATTTCAAATGAACAGATTTTGGAAGTATGCATTTTCACCTTATAAACTGATTCCATGTGTCAATCTGCCAAAAATCTGATCAAAGACTAAATATCTAAGAGTTGAAAATAATTCCAAATTAACTGTCCAACACCTCTCCCCATAAATTTCACATATGATTTTTTTTCAGGAACCAAAATAATAATATACTATAATATACTACAAATTGCCTGGGCAGAATGTTTTGGTGACCCTGCAACACAAAAACTACCATCACAAATAGCACCCTTGCTGTAACTTCAACACAGTGTACATTGTGAAGCTGCCAGGTGTGCCCCTGGTTGTGAAGCACCAGAGCATGAAAAAACTTTGTCCGTGCTTGCAGTGGTTTGGCTCCGCAACTCTATTGGCTGCAGTCAACATAAGCACCTCCTCTCAACCTATAGAGGCCTCACCCTCTCGCTACAGGATAGTAATAAGCACAGTCCAACTCCCAAGACTTATGAGACTCCCGCTGAAGTATTGAGTCCATGTTCCTCTGAATACTTGTCATGGCTTACTAACAGATTGGCAAAGAATCAGCTTACCAACTACACCTCACCTCTCCATTCCACTTAACATTCAGCGCCTAGATACACTTATAATGAAAACAAGTAAGATTTTGTTTAGCAACTTATAGAAACTGAAGTGATAGTTAGCAGAAGTATTGGAAACAAGTGGTTACATATAAAACTCATAACATGCATGTCAGAACCTAGACTTACTTAACTAGACACTTTCATATCTTACAGTGCAAATGCTCACCCCAAATGCTTCCAGTGCTTTACAATATCTTTGCTTGGGACCCTCTGTTCTTAAGACAAACACGCTATTAAGCATGTCTCGTCAGTGAAGATCCAGAGTGTCTCTCCCCATCCTGGGATACATTCAGAAATAAATACCACCAGAGGATCTCTATTTGTTCTGTAAATATCCACTCTTGAAGATTTTACAGTGTCTTGAGTAGCATCTATCTCAGTGTACAAACAGGAATCCATAGTGAGAAATACACAATGCCCACTACACACATGTTCAGAGAGATAAGCAGCCACTACCTCTTGCTTGAAAAGAACCCCTCTAAGACAGGTCGTCTCCTGGTTATCTGCATTAAGAACATAATTTCTACCACAGACACATAACTCCCTTAATACTATCCATCCACACATTTTGTATTCTGATGACAAGTGGGCTACTGGCTCATAATAGAGACTTCATGTTACCCTTTGATGACCTATTATGCATACATCCCATCTGCCCAGTCCGCTGGGGCTGACTTTGCACGCTGGGATAGGCAATTCCCTATCTCACCGCAGGTTTTAGATCTGCCGTCTACCCTCACCTGGTTTAGCCAGCCTGTCGAAGTGGTTTATCGGGGTACGGCCGCTGCATGCTACAGCTTCTTGGAGCCACAGGTAAGAGCTGGGTGCCAGGTGGGGACCAAAGGTCCATGAACTGCCCCGAAGAGACACGACAAGTCCCCACACCAGAGGTGCTACCCCTCCTTGGACCCCTACATGTGTCCTCAGCCACGCGGTTAGGGATGTGGACCATGGAGTCCACATAAAATACAGACTTGATGGGTCACTTTTCGACCTTCATCATCTAAATGCTAAAACCAAGACACTTGAGAGGCTCATCCTTGAAGCCCTTTTTGCTACGAATCTGATCTCCAGCTCATCGTCAAGAAGTTTGCTGATGCCACTCGCCTCTTTGGTTTGACCATCGGCCTAGGAAAGACCGAGGTGCTGTTTCAACCTGCCCCAGGATCCGCTGCTCTCCCTGCTTTAATCTTTATTGAAGGAACAGAGTTAAAAACAGTAGAGGAGTTCAAGCACCTTGGCAGTGTGATAGCCAGTGATGGCTCCCTTGACAGAGAAATCAACGCCAGAAACTGCTAGGCCAGCCAGGAACAAGGACGTTTGAGAGCATAAGTGTTGAATCATCACAATATCCGACAGTCCACTAAACTGAAAGTTTACAAGGCTGTAGTCCTAACCAGTCTCCTGTATGGCTGTGAAACCTGGACCTTGTACAGAAAACATATAAAACTGCTGGAGCACTTCCACACACTCAGCCTGAGGTCAATACTACACATTCGATGGCAGGACAGAGTTATGAACCTGGAAGTCCTGGACAGAGCAGGAACCACAAGCATCAAAGCCAGGAATCAAGGTAGGCCTCGCAAGAGGTATAAAGACTGCATGAAGGCCAACATTGCTCATGCTGGTTTAAAACCAGATTAGCTAGAGCAGCGTGCAAAAGACCGAACAGGCTGGCATGCTCTTGTATGACATGCATATGACAACTTTGAAGAGTAGCGATGCAAACACCTCATTGATGCTCATGAGAGGAAGAAAGCAACAGCAGCAGCCGCACCAACAGAGCCAGGACAATTCCCTTGCCCCCACTGTGAATGCCCATGCTGTTCAAAGCTTGGACTCCTCAGCCACATGCAAATCCACAGCCGATGAGCCTGTGCAAGCTCAAGATGTCATTGTCGGACACGACGGACTACCTATATATGCATACATCCAACCCTGAAGATCCCCATAAAACTCCACATGCCCTAGTGTCCTCTGCCAGCTGGCACCAAGAGGTTCCTTGAACACACATGCCAAGGAACAGGAAATAAACTACTCTCCCATCCCTAAAAGTATTGTAGTAGTTCAGGCAGATGAGCAAATATATGCATAATACTCTTTGTTCAATATATCTAAAGGAACAGACAAGCAATCATGTGGCACTTTAAAGAGTAACAAAATAAAGATCTGAGGAAGTGGGTCTGTCCCACGAAAGCTCATCACCTAATAAATTATTTTGTTAGCCTTTAAAGTGCTACATGACAGCTGGCTTGTTTTGTTAGAATACAGACTATCATGGCTACTTCTCTGTTACTATATCTAATGGAGTCACTGCATCTTGATGTACTCTACCTGTTCAACGAATTAACTAAGTAGTGCTGTACCCTGGCACCTATCATCTGGGACACCAAATTCAATGTAAAACAGAAAGTCATTTCTCAAAGAGCAGAAGTATAAAAGTTTTTTTTTTTAAAGCAAACCATTACCCTTACTTATTGTAATGTATTCTTAAGAAGCTGTTACCCTTTGCTGTCTCAGATTTTATATAGGATAAATTTTAAAACAAAAATTCACAACTGTCATCACTGATAAGTAAACATTACAATGTCGTTGCTAATAAACGATGGACAAGGAACTCTTTAATACCCATAGATTTGTTGGTTTTTTTCACATAAATTGTTCAACTGAGGAACACGGCTAGTTTCAGCACATGAAAACAGTAGTCTGATATTTTCAAAAAGGACTACACCTTAGGAAAGTGATGCAGCAGGACCAGGTGATGAACTATGATCCTACAAAAGGGGCAAAGTGAATTGCATTCACTCACAGAGGATCAAAACAGAGAAGCCAACAATCTAAAAGTGGGCCAATTTTGAAAAGTGAATTTCAGAAAATGGCATAGTTGAGTTCTGTGTTTACTGTCGAGTTTGCTCCATTTCCTGGTAATTTGATAAGTTTCCTAACAGACAGCTTAGGAACCTCAACCTGGGGTCTTAAAATCTAACTCTTCTGTCGGGCTCCACTGATCAGACTCTGCCCTCAGTTACACTGATGGAATATCCTTTTATGTTTCAAGTTTACATGTTCCAACTCCTAGGGACAGATTCTGGATACCCTGATTTACATGAACCAAGGATCAGGTCCATAGGTTTGTAGAGGTGGAATGTGAGCAAGAAGATCACACCCCTTATTCTCCTACAGCTTTTTGGCTCTCCAGTACTCAGAGAGGTAAAATATAGTAAAAGCTTATTTTTTGTCATTTATGACTCTGAAAATACATAGGGACCTGCTGAGTAAGTAGGCACTATTTTATACAATTACTTTTCAGAATAGAATTTTGCTTTAAACATATATTTTCCAGTTTTTAAAACATTAAACAGTTACAATCAACCAGGTTATAAATGAAAGTGGAGCACAGCCTAGGTATTGGCCACAGGCTTATGGGCCAGCTGAAAGATATGATGCCACCAATAACCCTAACCCCATCATTTCTACTACTGCATTAGGGCAAAATGGAAAGTTTATAATTTATCTTCTTCTATGATGTTATAATATTCTGTCAATTTTATAACATTAATCCTACTACAGAGCTTTTTATAATATGCAGTCACTTAAAACAGTGTCATATCCTACTGCTTAATGTCCATGAAGTTATGTTTCATTAACACTGTTCTGTGAGTTTCCACTAGTACAAATATATAATATAGAAAACTGTTGAACATCTGTGTATAATATTAATGATTCAACCCCCTCTACACTAATAAAGCACACAGTTTCACTTTAACCCTCCTTTTTCTTTACCTTACACATTGGATATGCTAGAACATAGGTTTGCAATAGGGGTAATTCAATCTACTGGAATAATGCCATAAAAAGTTAGTTTACCGCAGTTTCCATTACATATCTGAGGTGGAAAATGCCTAAACTGTGACATGATTACTCTCACCTACCCACTGGTATTTATTTGGTTGTTTTAATCAGATGATACCTGGCTCCAAATTAGCCAGTGTAATTTTATAGATGATGCTTAATGATAATCTCACGTTCCAGAAACTAGGATAGCGTTCCATTTTATTCAGAAAAAATAATTTGATGCCTTTGAAATCCGTTATGTTAATCAGACTGAATAGGAGTCCCAAAACATTAATAAATATTCGATGTAACTGTAAAACAACTAAGTTCAGGAAGCTCTGACTGGAAAACAGCCATCAAAATCATCCTATACTTTGAAAAGGATTCAGTCTATTGTTACCATTAGAATCTAGCATGATCGTAGCTGACAAATGCAGATGGCTTCATCCTCCCTGTTCTATTAAGGCATGATAATTTGTGTGTTTTTCTTAAGGAGGTGAATATTGTGGTCCACAAATTTATACCAAATCCACAGGGATCTCTTAATCTTGAGGAAAAAAATTAAGTCATAATGGAGTTTAGAAGATAAATATTCAAACTGTAAGGCTCCGGATGCTTGTAACCATGGCATCTAGTTGCTCTGGTTGATAGAATTCATTCTGTCTTAGGGGAAAAAAGTCAAAAGTATCTCAAAAAGCAGAAGGTGTATGTTAATAAGGTTGCTTCAAAAGAGTTACTAAGTGGGAGTCACACATCCACGTTTTCTCTGTGTGCAAACATTGCTATATGTTAAAAAGCAACTAGTTGAAACTGCTACCATATCAAGAAATAGGATTTGGTTTTATTTTTACCATTCCACAACAATGCTTTGAGGAGGCCAGGAATTCTCTTCAATGTCATTTCTGAAAAGAGTGGTGTGGGGGGGCAGTATCAAAGTGATCAAATAATTTAGCTTGCGGCTACGGTCATCTTTATACTGTGGGCTCTTCCCCAGAGAAAAAGCCAGAGCTGATTTTACCTCCAAACATTGTTCTTGATCTTTGCTATCAAAAGGATTTATTTATTTAGAAATCCAGCAGTCCAGCAGCTATGTTTATTACCTCACTTCTAGATGACAGTGGAATATAAAATACCTTGGACATCCATCTGACTCATATTCAGACAAACTTCTTTGGGTTCCCAGTAGGCAATTTAATCAATTCACAAGAGTTGAGCTTGTTAAGCAAGGGAGTTTATTCACTGAGAGCCAAATCTTACAGTCCTTTCTCAAGTCAGACTCTGACAAATTCAAGGCTTGATTTCTTTGGCTCTAATCACATTAGTAAAGTTATTAATGCACTTGCTTTCAGAAGCAGGCCACTAAATAAGGGTTTCATTGAGTATGAACTTAGGGATTCAACTCTTAAGCAGAAAGGTTTCCATTAAAAGTCTTGCCTCCAGTATTAGCTTGAAATTGTGGCCTATATAATCAGTTATACTGATGACAAGTAAATTTTACCACATATGGATAACAAAATAATTTTCTTTCACAATGGCTTCAGACTATTCCATGTGCTAAAGCAGGTGTGTCCAACCCGCAGCCCACAGGCCGCATGTGGCCCTGGACAGCTAGTAATGCGGCCCCACAAGATCGTAAACTTTTAACATTATTATGTGATTTATATATATTAACTATATTATATATTTTATATGCGGCCCAAGACAATTCCTCTTCACTCAATGCGACCCAGGCAAGTCAAAAGGTTGGACACCCATGCTCCAAAGGTATCTACTATTTTTTTAACAAATTAAACCTCTCTCTCTGTTGATTCTGTTTAATGTAAACAGCTGGAGATGGACAGCATCACCCCCTCCACAACTAATTACCAGAGGCTTGGCAGTTATAAGTTTTGTATCTTTTCCATGGTGCTAGTATCATCTACTCTTTGTCTGTAACCACAGTATAGAATGAACAATGATAGATTTCATGGATATCAATTGCAAAGTTCCTAGACAATAAAATCTAGGCTATTAAAAGGCCCCTGCTCCATTAAATTCCATCTTTAATAAAATCCTTACAGAAAAATATTTTAAAGAAAGACTATTTAAATATGATGAAGAACAGTGTTTTGGGTGGAGGGAGGAGAGGGGGGAGATGTTACCATAAGAGAACAGAGTTTAATTTAGGTCATAATGACATGAGAGACGTATATTTATTGCCATCTTTATTCCATCCAACAAACCTTTAATCTGTGACTAGCCTAGTCTTGTAAAACAGCAGAGTGGTGTGGTATCAGAAAAACTACACCATGCCATATATTTCTAACAAGCTTCTGTCAAGCACACTACATCTGCCAACATCAAGGAGAAAGAAGAGGTTATTTTTCATTGTTTATGTTTTCAGTTTATATTTACAGCTGAAATAGACTTTGAAAATTCCTATAAAGATTTCAACTACTGAGAGGCATCTGTTTTTACATAGTCAGAGATGATCGAGTTTCCATTCTTTTTATGATATTCACGATCAGACCACACTCTCAGTTTTGCAAAGTAAGGTGTATGGAAATTAAGGGATATTTGTATCTGCTGCAGAACTCACCTGGGACTGAAAGGGTTTCACAAAGCTGTGGGAAGAAGTTGAGAGAGGCAGACAAGATTTTAGCACTTGTGGGAGAGTGGTCAAAGGGGTAGTCATTGCTCAGAGAAGACCAAAAGTCTTTTCCTGTCTCTCAATTAAATGTCATTTCCTTTGCATTGCTGATGTCATGAATTTATTAGATCTCTAGTCAGCCAAATTAAAAAGGGAAGAAAGAAAGGAAATTGGAAAAAAATGCGGAAAAAACTTGGAAAAAGATTAAAAAAAACCCTTACTTTTCAGATCTTCTTTATAAAAGAAACAAGCACAAAAGGGTAAGAAGGCAATGGCTGTTGTTTAATTAAGCCACAGCTTTGTTTAATTAAAATATCTGGGAATACTCATCCAGCAACAAGTCCTTCTGTGCAGGCCATCACCCTATTCTTAATCGTTTCCATATACGTACAAACCACGTCCCAGTGACCTTGCTGATGGGACCCCATCATCTTCTGATCATATGAAATTAAAGGCGACTATAAAACAGGGGGAGGGGGGAATTGGCTTCCTGATGTTCCAAATACAGGAGCTTCACCACACCCTCCCCTGCTCCCTTAAAATGGGCTAGCAATAGAAGGGGGTTAGATCCCCACTGTACAAGATATAGGAGCCCCAATCTCCCCCTCCTCCCCACGCCACTCAACTCTCTTAAGGGATGCTTTCCCTCTTTTTCAACCCACTTTATTCAATAATCTTACCCTTTCACACAAAGTACCTGCATTGTTTTTACATACTAAGTTGTGACGTTAGAACCTAATGCTTCTATTGCAGACCACTGGGTTCCAGACGTTATGTGTGGGAGGTGAAAAAACCCACTCTGTCTTAGAACTGAAAGAAAAAAAAACTCTTTTAAGCTCCCCACCTGGGGAGAAAAGGTATCAAAGCATAATGCCCACAAATGAATAAGATGGAACTTGGTCCTTTTGTCAAATTCACATGTGGGTGGCTGTCAGCCCTGTTCCAGTAAATGAGCACATCTCTGAGACTGAATGGGGTGCAAACACCTTCCCCTATCCCCCTTGCACCACACCCCACTCCCAAGAAGAAAAATGCAATGACCTGGCCCTAACTGCCTTCTGCTTTTCTTGTTCATCCCTGTAAACTTTTCCATATTTCCCCACCGCATTGTAAGAAGCCCATAAAAGGGCAACCTCTCTCCCTTTTTTTTTTTTTTTTTTTTTTTAAAATCAAGGTAGCCAGACACAGACCTCCTCAAAGGTGGGAGTAAACATGGATTTTACATTTACATGTGACTTGAAAAATTAGCCTTTTTATATTTTTATGTATTTATTTTGCACTGTATGTAGACGAATAAGTTTACAGCTGAAAATTCTTGCAGTACATTTTCAACTGCATAAAAACTGCTAGTGTGTGTGACTTCAATGCACAGTCAGGATAAAGAGACATCTACTTTGCAATAAAAAGCCCAGAGCATGTCTGTGATGGGCCCAACCCAGCTGACTCAGATTGTAGTGCTAAACATTTCAGGGCAGACATTCAGGCTTGGACCGGAGCTTGAGCTCTGAAACCCACTGAGGAGGTAGGTGTCAGATCCCAGGCTCCAGCTTGAACCCAATATCTACAACTATGAAGATTAGCCCTGCAGTCCAACATCCCAAGTCCCAGGCCGCGTCTACACGTGCACGCTACTTCGAAGTAGCGGCGCCAACTTCGAAATAGCGCCCGTCACGGCTACACGTGTTGGGCGCTATTTCAAAGTTGAAATCGACGTTAGGCGGCGAGATGTCGAAGTCGCTAACCCCATGAGGGGATGGGAATAGCACCCTACTTCGAAGTTGAACGTCGAAGTAGGGCACATGTAGCCAATCCGCGTCCCACAACATCGAAATAGCGGTGTCCGCCATGGCAGCCATCAGCTGAGGGATTGAGAGACGCTCTCTCTCCAGCCCCTGCGGGGCTCTATGGTCACCGTGTGCAGCAACCCTTAGCCCAGGGCTTCTGGCTGCTGCTGCAGCAGCTGGGGATCCAAGCTGCATGCACAGGGTCTGCAACCAGTTGTCAGCTCTGTGGATCTTGTGTTGTTTAGTGCAACTGTGTCTGGCATGGGCCCTTTAAGGGAGCGGCTTGCTGTTGAGTCCGCCCTGTGACCCTGTCTGCAGCTGTGCCTGGCACCCTTATTTCGATGTGTGCTCCTTTGGCGTGTAGACGTTCCCTCGCAGCGCCTATTTCGATGTGGTGCTGCCCAATGTTGAAGTTGAACGTCGACGTTGCCAGCCCTGGAGGACGTGTAGATGTTATTCATCGAAATAGCCTAGTTCGATGTCGCAACATCGAAATAAGCTATTTCGATGTAGCGTGCACGTGTAGACATAGCCCCAGACAATTAAACTGTGGTCAGAGACTCAGTGCCACTTTAAAAAAAACAATTCAGTAATGCAGCAGCAATGCAGTACCAGTATGATTTTGTTAAGGTGAGATCACAAAATAAAGTCAACTTGAATCAAATGATGATCAGTGCAATTTTTCTAAGTGTGAGCTTACTATAATACAAATTATCTTACTGTAGTGTGATGTTTTGATTGGCCCAACCCAACCTCAATGGAAGACAACAAGACTCTAGTAATTTCTAGCCCTTTGTGATGTATTAAATATTTTTTCTTGGCTGTGTTATTAATAGCTTAGTTTATGATAACTGAGCTTTTAAAAGATGGAAATAAACTAGTCATTTTCACTTTTGTTTATATGCTGTTTTAGTCAGTTCAACTGACTATACTTTTGTTTTCATAAAATGACCCATAAACTGACTAACTTCTGTTTTGATAAAATGACCCAATGCTTCAGTATCTGGGGAATGTTTAAATTCAGATGTAAAATACATGCACTTGTATTTTTTTAAAAAAGAGCTAACTGTAATGGTGATACTAATCCCAGGTTCCAGAATGATTTTTTATAAAATGTAGATTGACTCACCAGTGTCCCTTTGTAACTAAACTTAAATAAGAATTTACTTTTGGCTTCATCATGATGCACCTTCAGCACTACCTCATTTGATGCCAGGTGCTTTAATATCACTACCTGTGATAATGATGCAGTCTCAGTATATTGAGAAGATGATGTGGTATGACTGATATAAGTGTACTACTACAATATATAAAAATGTCAAGTAATTACAATAGGATTTAAGAAGATAAAAGTGTTATACTTATGGGCCGTGGTTATACTACCCCTCCCTTTCAGAAAGTGTAAATGCAGCATTCTGAAAATGCAAATGAGCTGCTGATATGAATATTCAGTGATATTTGCATAATGACAGCTGCTCGACCTGTCAAAAGTGCTGATTTCGAAATAGAAATAGCTGTGTCACCGGGGTTCCATTGAAAGAGTGCCCTGATTTCGAAAACATCCCTCTTCACAATTTTTGGGGGGTTTATTCTCAAAAGAGCCCCATCTACATTGCTTTATTTTCGTTTGAAAGAATCTCTTCTGAAAAGAGATTATGCATTTGAAGTACAAGATATATAAATCAGTGCCTTATTTGCATTCTTCTTTCGAAAGAGGAATGCAAGTATAGAAGTAGCATTCTCTTGTTAAAATGATTTATTAACACAGAATGATTGTCTAATTATATCGTGATAATATAAATCCTACCTATTTTATCAAAAGTAAAATGTCAAAAATGGTACACTTTAAAATATTAATTTTTTTTTTTAAATTATATTCCACAAACTGAGGAGAAACTGAACAAAAAACATTGACATTGCTGATGTCTGTGCATAGCAAAACAGCCTTGAAAAGTTTAAAAATCCCACCCCCCCAATTATCTATCATTGTGACCTACCACAGGGCTTGCACCTAAACAGACTTCCAGTCTAACATTCCCAGGGACTAAGTTAGTGCTGCAAAACTGACCACTAGTCACCTCTTTGCAACAGTTTTTGACCTTGTTCCTCACTTCCCTGCACCACAAAGCACCACTGCAATCTTCTACCAAGCCTGGTCTACGGCTCCCTGGTTTTCAGGGCAGGGCGGTCCATTCTCTTTCATTAGTAGTAAGCATGGGAGTAGTTTCTCTCAAGTATATATGTATTTTCAATTAAGATGCAATCATTCTGTGGCAGTGATTCCTAGGCCACACTTAACAATGTTAAAAACTTAATTTTCAGTCTAAACATAATGCAGAACGGGCATAACATGTTTGCACAGAAATGTAGGCTTTAAATCAAAGCCCATTCATGGTGCCCATCATTTCAGCCTCAGTAAGAACAAGTGGCTGGATAAACAGAAATATATCTTTTGCTGCCGAATGATATGTTCCTTTATTAGGTCATCCTTCTAGGATGTTTTACCTTTCGCTGAAATGGAGGCTAATGTAATTCAGAATATTTATTTTACAGCCTCAAATTCCAGATAGACTTTCAATGCTTTGTAAGGTAAACTTCATTATCATTTTAAAAAAGATTAATCTGAAGCACCGATGTTTAGAAAACATTTTACAACTAATAATACTGAATTACAACAACTGTAGACATCTATGCCTTTCTTTAAAGAACTATTTGCTTATTCAGTGTTCCATCCTGTATCATCAGATTCTTGAAGACATGGATTTCCATTCTGGCAGTTTCTTATTCTTATTAAATTATATTTTTGACATATTTCAGTATGAAAATATATTTTTCTCTTTTTTGGAGTTACAGGCAGTTAGAAAATCTAGAAGATCTGATATAATGAAAAGATTAAAATAGATTACCTATTGTATTGCAGTTTACTTTTTAAAATATCTAGGATTTTTAAGGTAATATATAACACATTTACACCACTCCCCCAAACCCAAGAAAAAAAAGTATCCATGCTTCTGCATCTCTATAGCAATGATATTTCATATGTTCAGGGCTGGACCATGGTCTGTCTACTTAGTGGTCACAGATTAAATAAATTGACAAAATATATAGTCTGTAATCGTTTTTGAATCAATTACCATGGTTTAACTACTATATAGTTAAACATTTTCCATCTCTAGAACAGACTACTTTATAGGACAGGTTCTGTTTTACAAAGTATCAGAAAATGCTAACACACTATCTTGATTTTAACTTAAGAAACATACTAACTCCATCCTTAGTTATGGTGACAGTGAAACAATTACTGTTTTTTTCAAAAATTGTTTTCAAAGCACAATTACATATTGCTGTTTTTGTATTACTTTGCTTATTTTGTCAACCAATCCTTGTAATTTGCCTTTAAAGAGTTCTATTTAATGGCTGGTAATGTACTAAAATGCTAAAATTTGAAGAAAAAAAATAGTTCTATCCATTTTTCCAAGCCATGGTTTGAGTATGCTAAATACACTTCATCTGCTTCATATAGTTATCCTAAGGTGCTGTCTGCTCTTTTTGCTTGAAGCAAACCTCCAGTAAATTCCTATTTATCTCCTTGCCAATCAAGGAGTGAATGAATGACAGTTATAGAGCCTTATCTGGGACTCCTGTCTGTGGTGCATTCTGCTAAGTGATGTCATCGCTCTAGCGCAAGAAAATAAGCAGATTAGTACAGTGACTAGAAGCAAACTAAACATTTGGATTTTTGCATGGACAGATTTACACACTGTCTGTCAGATAAAGCACAGTTTGCCTGCTGCTTACACAACAAGAATGTGCCTGACAGCTTCTTCCCAGCTTTAGTATCTGATTACATAAATAGGCTATTCCCCACCATTCCTAAAGACTGACAGTGTGTCTTAGTTTAAAGAGCAATTTCTGAGTATCAGCTTTTCTGTCTTGCACACTAGCCTGAATAACATCAGGGCACTTCCTGGAGGTCCAATCAGTTCGTTTTTCTCTTGCACTTAGGATGATATAAAAAGTTATGGTCACAAGAAAATGAAAAGGCACATTGCACGTTGAATAAAATACAGATTATGGGGGAAACATCCCATAATCCCTAATTCAATCAAACTCTCACTGACCTGAGAACTGAAAAAACTAAGCTGTATTGTGGGAAGCTACTAAGTTAGTTTCACTCTCTCGCTTTCTCTCTCACACACACATGCGCATGCACACACACTCTTAAAAAAACAGGAAAGACTAATTACCTCTTCACACATAAGAGAAAACTAGTTTTTGCATGTGGAAGCCTCATATGTTGAGATAGTAGCTTTGTGTTTTTCAAGTTTGCTGCTGCAATTACCAAATTAAACTTGAAAACTGTCATAATGAGACTTGCCTAACCTTATGTATGTTATATTGTTAATTGCACACCTGGTAGCCTGTTTTAATAAGTCTACCTTTAAAATTATATCTAAATTAAATCATACTTTACATTAGAATGTGAATATTTTAACATACAACTCTGAAAAAGCCATTCATATTTTTTATAGCTAGCACTATCTGAGCGTTAATGAACTTAATTTAAAAATTGTTCTCAGCACTGACAAAAGTAAGCACATAACATTTTTGCTTACAATGGTAAACAATCACACGTTGTAACCATAGTATTGTTCC
>NC_134138.1:109408797-109458797 GCF_033958435.1 Carettochelys insculpta | reverse complement strand
AATAAACTCCCAACACTCTACTTACCATCCTCCCTTCGAATGAGGGAGGTAGTGTAGACACAGCCCTCTGTATTTTTGGCTGATTTTGTAAGCAAGTAGTTTTTAAGTGAGGTGAAAGTTGGGGATATGCAAAACAAATCAGATTCCTGAAAGAGGTACTGGAAAGGCCAAGACGCATGGCCCTAGCTTGTCTGTGGTATGAGACTTCCTTTCTGTATTATTTTTTAGTTGCTTCAGTGGGAGTGATTCACAGCTAAGATAGACAATGAGCATGAGTATTATCTCTTGAGGTATGATGTGATGGTGAATATGCTTTACTACCCAGACAATGGCAAGTAGTAGCATGTTATGAATTTTCAGTTATTGTATACACCTATTAATTATTTTGTTACACAGAAAACCATTTAACTGCCCTTTCAATGGACTATACCAAATCACTGGAGGCCCAGGATATCATGCATGCTCCCTTGCCACTGCTGAGCATGTACTAAGTGGAAAAGTCAAATAAAAGGACGAAGCCCGAGGAGAAGCATGTATGCAACACACTCCGCAGAGATGCCTGCAACTCTGCATACGGTGGGAACCTTGAACTTGGACTAAACTGCGCACTACCAAACTGAGGGCTTGCTCTGTTCTGCTCAGGGCTACAGTCCACCTGGTTGTTCTGTCCTGCCCAGAGGGTCAGAACCGCACTTGCGCCCTTTGCGCTGGTGTTGCAAATTGATCGTTTGCTCGGCCCTGCTCCCCAAATGCTATTGCCTGAGCCAGCCAATGCACTGGGAGGCACAACTGTTTGCTTGGGCCTCTGAACCCCCTTCTTCAAAACTGCCATATTCCACAGGGATTTCCCCTGAGTGGAACCATTTGGGGTGGTACCACTTGACACACAGAGCTCCAGTGTGATAGTCATATTTATGGAGAAATACATAACCAAAGTACAGGCAAGTACTTGCATGTCATCGCCATTTTCCATGAATATTTTTATTGTTTCTGTGTAAGAAGCAAAAGATGAACTATGTTATGTCTAACTGACTTTCATGCATATTGATCTTGAGATAGAGTAGGGAATGCCTAATGAATTCTACAGTACAGACTCATTATCAAGTCTTATCTCCATGCACTCTAACCTGTGGCTAATTGAGAAACTCTAAATACTCTTACATAGCAACCAAATACCCTTCTTTGCTAGTCAGAGAAGTGGCTGCATTAGGGTGACCAGGTGTCTAGTTTTGATGCAAACACCTGGTTGAAAAGGGATCGTGGTGGTGGTGCTGACCAGCCCATTGATTGACCAACTGGCTGTAAGCACTCACTAACCTCACATGCTAATTCCTATTTGGCTAAGTCAAGATCCACATAAAAAGTTCCCCCAAATCTCTACAGAGTGCAGTTGGTCAAGACATCAGTTTTATAACCCAGCTAACAGATGGTGAGTCAGATTCTTACTTACCTCTCCAGTCCCAACCACTCCCTCAATGAAAAGGAACTGGGAAGCCACCATATGCTGTCAGGAAAGCAAATGGGATTTCCCTTGCAAAAGTAAATCTCTTGGTCACCTCTACGCCACCATCATCATGGTCTGAATAAAGGCTATTCTTGGGAAGAATAAAGAGGGGCTCAGCAATTCCTACTAGCATATCAACTATGGATAGGGGGCGGTGACAAATATGTGCTTGTTAGAGAAGGAACATGCTGCTGACAGCCCCAAGGTCTGGAGAAAGCAAAGAAAGCTGAACAACAGATGGTTATCCAGTTTCTTTTTTAAAACTTCCAATTAAGATGAGTCCATAACTTCTCTAATCAGTTTGTTTCATTGTCCTACTTTCTTACAGTTAGGAAGTTTTTTCTTGAGATTTAATCTAAACATGCAATGCTGTAGTATGAACCCATTGCTGCTCATCCTGCTCTCTGTGGCAAGAGAACAATTTTTCTCCATCTTTTTATGTCTGCTTTTCAAGTACTGGAAGACCACTATCATGTCCACTTCTTGTTCCCTCTTTTCCAAATTAAACATACACAGCTTTCAAATGTTAGTGTGGACAGGATAGTCAAAAACAACAAGGAGTCCAATGGCATTTTAAGGTATGTCTACACAGCAAAGTTATTTTGAAATAACAGTTCTACACGATACAACCACTATTTTGAAATAATTCTGAAATATTGGTTCGCTTATTTCAAAATAGGTAAACCTCATTCCACGAGAAATAGCTCCTATTTTGAAATATGCGCTATGTAGACAGGACATAGAGTGTATTTCAAAATAAGCCATAATGCAATCAAAGTCTCTATTTCGAAATAGGCTCTATTGTGTGTAGACGCTCTATTTGGAAATAGCTGAGGGCTATTTTGAAATGTATTTTGTGTGTAGCAGCATTATTTCAAAATGAGCTATTTAGGAAAATCACTTTCATAGTAGCTTATTTCAAATTAACACTGTTGTGTAGACATACTCTTAGGCTGTGTCTACACATGCCCTCTCTTTTGGGAGGGGGCATGTTAATGAGGCAGTTCAGAAGATGCTAATGAGGCGCTGACATGAATGTGCAGTGCCTCATTAGCATAATGGCGGCTGTGCATGATTCCAAACTGCTGCTTTGGGAACACCGCTGCCCGTACAGTGGGGTCATTTTGAAAGGTCCCCTGACTTTGAAAGCAACTTCTTGCTAAAGGCAAATAGTAACAAGGGGCTCTCAAAGCCAGGTGGCATTTTGAAAGGCCCCCATCTACCCGGGTGGCATGCTTTCTGAAAGCTGCGCTTTAAAATCGTGCACAGCTGCTATTATGCTAATGAGGCACTGCATATTCATGTCAGCGTCTCATTAGCATTTTCCAAACTGCCTCATTGACATGTCTCTTCCAAAAGGAGGGGGCATGTCAAAACACAGCCTTAAAGACTAATAATTTAATTACGGCATAAACTTTTGTGAATTGAAACTCATGCCATGCATTTGATTAAGTGAGTTGCAACTCATAAAAGTTAAGGCCATAAACACTTTCAGTTCCTTCAGCCTTGAATTCCATCCCTTTTTGCAATCTTTATTACTTGCCTGTTTCCAGTTTCTCTACAACCTATCTACTCTGCAGTGACCAAAATTGAACACAGTACTCCAGTGGAAGCCTAGCAAGCACTGAATTGAGTGGTACAGGTTGAAGGTCTCTAGTCTGGCACTCTCTCATCCAGAAACATCTGTTGTCTGGCATGCTTTTAATTAGCCGGATGGTCATTTATCATGGGTTTAGTCAAGTTACCAGTGGTTCCATAAAGTTTGCTGGAAGCCCCCTGTCCTGGCTCTCAGCATTCTATGCTGTAATTTACCCCCAAATATCTTCCAAAAACCCAGTAAGCAGTGGAATTGTTGGTAATTGCTCCTAGACAATATTAACCTCCTGTAGTCTGGCAAATTCTCTCATTTGGCACTGAATTAGAGGACTGGAAAAGACCTTCGGATGTCTTCCATTTAAGTTTCCTGAACCCAAAACAGAATTATTATGTAGAGTAGACCTTCCCTGATATGTTTGTCTAACTTGCTCTTTAAAAAAAAAAAAAAAAAAAATCAGAAACAGATTCCACAATCTCCCTAGGCAATTTACTCCAGTTGTTAATTACCCTTGTAGTCAGGAAGTTTTGTCTAATGTTCAACAGAGGCTTGCTATACGCTAGGGGGGCTAAATCGACTGCAGATAGGCAATTCTACCTAGGGCAATTGTGTAGCTAGAATCAACATCTGCAATTGACTTGCCTGACCATCCAAACAGAGGGAGGTTGAGCATCCCTTATTTCTTGCAATACCAGGTACAGGGGTTGACTGCTGCTGATCCCAGGTAGTTCGATTTTGTGTGTCTCCAATAGTCATGTGAAACTGAACTCCTGACCTGATCAATCTTCCTGATGGTGTAGAAATACCCATAAACTACCCTTGCTGCAATTTAAGCTGCTTTAATCTTCTTCTCCTAGCCTCAGGGGTTAAAAAGCACATTTTTTTCTTCCTGTTCCTTGTAACAACCTTTTATGTACTTGAAAACTCATGATCCCTTTCAGTCTTCTCCAGACTAAAATAACCCTTTTTTTTTTTTTTCAAACTTCCCAGTAAGTCATATTTTTTAGACCTGTCTTTTGCTTTTGTTGTTCTTTTCTGGATTTTTTTCCAGTTTGTCCATGTCTTTCCTAAAATGTGGCACCCCAGAACTTGACTCTATTTGAGGTCTAATCAGTGTGGACTAAATACGACGAATTATCTGTGTCTTACTTACAAGACTCCCCACATCCCTTTCTGCAGTGCTCCTGCTGCACAATCATTTTCCATTTTGTATGTGTGTAACTGATTATTCCTTCCTAAGTGGAGTACTTTCTATTTGTTTGTATTGAATTGCATCCTACTTACTCAGACTGTTTGTCCAAATCATTTTGAATTGCAATCCTATCATCTAAATCACTTGCAACCCCTCCCTGCCTGGTATCATCTGCAAACTCTGTAAATGTACTCTCTATATGATTATCTAAATCATTGATAAAAATACTGAATGGAATCACACCCAGAACTGATCCTTGAAGGACTTCACTTGATGTACCCTTCCAGCTTAACTGTGAATCACTTGTAAGTACTCTGTGGGAGCAGTTTTCCAACCAGTTATGCAGGTGTCTTATAGTAAATCCATATAATTTTGTTTCCCTAATTTGTTTATAGAAGGTAGTGCAAGAAAGTACCATACTAATGCTGTACTGAAGTCAAGATATACCACACCTTTCACTTCTTATATCCACAAGGTTAATCACTCTCCAGTATATCTTCAGGTACTGATGTTAAGCTGACTAGTCTATAACTTCCCAGGTTGTCCTTATTCCCCTTTTTTTATGCAATGACACTATATTTGCCCTTTTCAAATACTCTGGAATTTCACCTATCTTTCATATATTTTCAAAAATGCTAATGTCTCAGATATCTCTTCAAGTCATCTCCTAGGGCAGTGGTTTTCAATGAGTGTGTCATGTACCATGAGATCTTTGCTGTTCAATGCGCTGCTCCCTTAAGCTGAAAAATCTTGACAAGACAGACACAGTGAGCAGGACTGTTACCCCTGATCATCAAAATCTCCTTCTGTTTGGTAACATCTAAAGATGAACACACTTTTAACTCTGTCTTTCAAAGTCCTATCTAGGAGACCACTGAAACAGCAAATAGAAAGAGAATAGGACTACAGCTGTCATAACATCATGAATGAATCAGCTAAATGAACTCTATTTTGAGAAACCAGCAAACTGTAAAGGTGACATGGAAAATACTCCTTCATGCCACTGGCAGTTGATAAAGAGAAAAGTAGTTTTATATGTATATTTTTATCAAAGTGATGACATGTTTGTCTTAAGCTATATGTTCCCAGAAAGTACACACCTAGTTAAAATCTTCTTGATAACTAAAATGCATGATGCATGTCTGTATTTTACTAACAAGTTTAATCTTAATTGTCTAAAAATTATGCTAAATCAATAAGTAACTGAGGGCGTAGAGGATGGAGGAAGTCATTGCACTGATTAAACCTAAAATAAGATAGCTATAAGAAATGCAGAGAGTTTACAAGAGTTCACCCTGAAATCAAAGAGATGTGACAAGAGAATTGACAACTTCAACAAAAATAGGAAAGAAGCTTTGTATTGGCTCATAAGCTAAAGATTTTACCACTATTTGAACCTGTGCTTAAAGTATCATAGGAGCTTCCATTACTGATTAAATGCCAAAGAAATTAAAGTAGATTCAAAATTATTAACTGCATGCTATATTATTGGTTTAAAGTATGATAGTAGTCTTCTGGGTAGGTAAGTGGCAAAACTCGGCTATGAGTATCAGCCAGGCAAAGTAATTTGAAACGGAATTTGCATTCTTCAATAATTAACTAACCTGCGTATATTTCTACCTCTAATGTTAGAGTTAACTGAGGTGAACAGCTCCATGGTCATATAAACCTGCTAGAAAGAAAACAGAAATTTATGTTTAAAGGATCGATAGTTCAATGTTAGTACTAACACAATTTGACCACAGCTCCCGGTTCCCTGGGCAGCCCTGTTTGCAGAGCTTCCGGTCAGATGTTCTGTTGAAAGAGGGTAGGGCAACGGGGCTGCTCTCTGTCGACAAAATGGATTGCTCTTTTGATCTGCTTGTGGATGCTGTCAACACAGGTACTGCTGAGGTTTTTCTGTTGACCATGACCTCTGCCAACAGATGCTTCTAATGTTATTGTAGCCAATGACAGCTGCTAGTGAGAAACGAGGACTCCATAAAGATGTCTCACCACTGAAATGGTTGGGTAATGTCTGTTGAAACTATGCAAATGCTAAGGACAACTGCTGTATGCCCCAGTAAACACTACTAGCCCTTTCAGTATTATCCTGACCTGGAATTAATACAATCATTCTACAAATATTTTTTTTTGATCTAATCCAAAATGCTGACTAGATTTAATTTTAACCCCAGTGAAAGACTAACGTTCATTTCAATAAGTTTTGAATCAGGCCATTTAAATCTTCCCAATGTAAGTAAATAAATTATATGCTATAATTTAGCAATAATAAATACACATAATTTCATCCTGCTTCTCTTTCATACTTAAAGTCCTGTTTAGCAGTTTACTCAGTTGAAAAAATGAACCTAGCAATGAACACAATATTTGATCTTAGTCAAACTCTTGGAGGATCAAAACCACCTTTCGCAGACTAGAATAGTTAAATGTAAATTGTAACCAGCACGCTTTTAAAAAATATCGAGTGTCATTTGCTTCTAAGGAAATTTGCTTCTAAGTTTTTCATATTAAATTTTAATTAATTAGTATGTCTATATTTTCAACCTTTCCTTAATTCAAATTACGAACACTGATACTGTCCTAGTCAATAGTATTTACTTTCTCCCTCTCTGCCCCCACCTTTACACAAAGTGGTTAGACTGCATCAACACTGAAACAAAATTTCCAAATGGAACGTTCTACTAAAAATGTCTTTCACAGGGTTCCTTTTCCTTTACTCTACTCTTCCCTGGTGTGTAGTTAAAGACTGCTTTGAAAAATAAACATAACTAAAGAAAGGATGTTCTAGATAGCAAATTTTTTTATGTTTGCAAGGGTTTGTAATGTTTCAGTCGCCCCACCACCATTTACTTGTCCACTCTTCAGTTTACTAAGACATGCACTTAAAGTATAATAAAGGAAGACTATATTATGTGTCAAATTAAATATTGTTGATACATGCTTTAAGTGTACATGCACTGACATTCTGTTATGGATCATCTGCTGGACAATAACAGTTGCACATTCCCTGCCTGACAGATTGTTCTGTATTTTGTATGAGATGCTGTAATGTTTTTGACGACCGGTACAAGACCACACATTTCAGCAAATTTTCCAAATTAATGCTGAGACCAGTTTACAATGTTTTGTTCGGTAGCACTCACTCTTGCTGATTGTGTCCTAAATAATAAAGTATGGCCTCAGGCAATTTTTCTCAGAATGTTTATGATGAGAACTCATTCATCTAAATCTACTGGTCAATGGAATAAAATAAACCAAGAATTTCCAAAAATATAACAATATTTGTGTTCACGAGATAATTGATGACTGCAGCTGCACTAATTAAAACCCATCTGAGTTTCATTAATCTTGGTCACTAGGTCCAGTTGCTGTGTACCACACCCTGATCACAGTATGTTGCCCTTGCATATGTCATATTCAGGTGAGGTTTAACTTTTCATAATACTTTCATAGTATTATTAGTGTACTTGAAAAATCTAAGCTATGATGCACAGTAGGAGCATATGTGACACATAACTAATTTAGTTTGTGTTCACACTTGCTATGCTTAAAATATATTTAAATTACAGTTTTAACATACTCAAGAGCAATGTATTTTCAATTAGAGAATTGCTAAAACTATGTGACTCTCCAAAAATGGGAAGATAAAAATGTGGCTAGTTAAAATATCTGAAGACACTACTGTTATAAAATGCTGCTTAAGGAGATTGTTTATTATAGGGAATATATAGAATTAGGTTTTGCTTTAATATTATTTCAGTGGTGTTTTATTTGCATGCCTAAAAGTTCCCCAGTGAAATCGGAACTATATCTTCACTAAAGAATTTCTAGGTAATAGCTCCACCATACATATATTTTTCTATATCAGACAACATTTTTATAGCTGTAGATATGCTTTGCTTGTTAAAGAAAAAGAAATGTGTCAAAAACTTGTGGTTCAGATAAACATCTACAGAAAAAGCTATAACTAATGTTAATAACTAAGCTGCCTTGCAGATCATAAATATTAGGAAATATAAATAACTCCTAGAGACAACTGTACAATCTATATTTGAGGAAAGGCAACATTTGAGTAATCAATCATACGAAGCCAACACTGTCACAAGCTGAGTTTATGAAAATACTTGTAAACATTTATTAAATGTAAATCCCTCTTCAAAATGTGTGTTATAGGAAATATCCATTTTTTCATGCAATTTGGAATATTTAATACACAATTTTTGAAAAATATACAAAAGTTTTGTTGGAGGAATTGCCTTCTATTGGTCTCTAAACATCTCGCCAGTGATACAATTTGTTTTAACTAACATGGTGCAGCATGCAAATAGAGAATAGCATAATAGAAAATTATTGGTAAAATGTGAACTCTAGCTGTAATGTCTTTATCTGCAAAGGAATCCTCACTATTAAGACTACTGATGTTTCTCCAAGAGTTTAAACTAAATTTTTACTTTTAAACACACTGGTATAAATCTGGAATTATCTGAATGAAGTCAATGGAGTGATAATTAACACTTGAGATAACTGAGAGCAGATTTTGCCCCATTATTTATGAAGTTATTTTTTCACTGTGTTAAAGATTTTAGTTATAGAAAATAAAATGCTATATATTTTTAAAAAAATAGAGGGTCCTATTATCTATTCCATATGTTCCTCATGTTGTGAGGACTAGCCCAGGCAATGCAGCATGTAAGAGGGTGACAAATGGAGAGGACACTCCATTCTTGTTTGCTGATAGCATGGAAACAGTTACGGGTTATAAGCCCTCCTCAAATGGCAAAGAGGACGACGCCATGAGTCACTACTGTTGGTGGGAGGAGTCATCACACTCCACTGGTCAGCTACCACCTGACCAGTCAATAAGGTTCTGACCCACCACATCTGCCTTCCTCACTGGGTGTATGGGGATAGACCAAAAATTGAAAAGTAGATGTAAATGATGTACCTGCCAAAAAATGAAACAATAAATCTACTTGCTTACAGCTCAGTAGCTGGAATGTGCGAACCATGTGTCCAGGACTTGAATCTGCCCATGACTTATGAACACTGACTCAATATGCAAAACAGCAGTCACAGATCAGCAGCTACATAAACAGAACGCTGACATTGCTGCTGTACAAGAAACCAGGCTGGCAGATGCTGGGTCAGTGAAGGAAACCAACTACACTTTTTTCTGGAAGGTCTTGAGTTCAGAGGAACACCGCCTCTACAGAGCTGGATTTGCTGTTTAGAACAATCTGCTGAAATCTATCAATACGCCCACAGCTGAATTGGAACACATTATATCCTTGAAGCTCTGTACCAAGTCAGGATATGTCAACATTATCAGCGCTTATGCACCCACGTTAGCATCATGCACCGAAGAAAAGGACCAGGTTTATTATAATCTTCAGAAAGTTATTGACTTCTTTCCAACTTGCGAACAACTATACATCCTTGGTGACTTCAATGCAAGAGTTGGACACGACCATCAGTCCTGGCCCACCCACCTTGATCATCATGGTATTGGGAAAATGAAAAAAAATGGTCAAAGACTTCTCGAATTCAGCTCTCAGAATCAGCTCTGCATAGCTAATACTTTCTTTAACTTGAAAGAGTTTCACAAGGTCTCACATGGTGCCACCCCAGATCTAATCACTGACATCAACTTGACCTTGTACTAGTATGCAGGAAACATCTCAATGCCATCAAAGTTACATGCATGTATCACAGTGCAGATTGTGACACTGATCACTTCTTGATCATCAACAGAGTGGAAATCATCCCAAAGAAACTCTATATGATAAAGGAATGCAATAAGCCAAAAATCAATACCCTCAATACCAGAGATGCGCTGAAATGCTCTGTCTTCGCAGATTATCTCATTCGCAAAATGGAACACAAACCTGATCAACAAACCATTGATGAAACATGGTCCATGCTGAGAGATGTAATATACAAATGTGCCAAATATGCCTTTGGAACACACACATTCTCTAACAAAGACTGGATCAATGAAAATGCTGACATTCTCAGGTCTCTTCTTGACGAAAAACACCAGGCACATGTGAATAACATAAAGAAAGCATCTCAAAGCACAAGAGATCAAATTTGATACGCTAGATCTGTTATTCAGACAGAATCCAAGTGGTGTGCAAACAAGTATTGGGACAATCTATGTTCTAATATTCAAAAGGCATCCGATTTGGGTGACCTGAAAACCACATACGATAGATTGAAGAGCGAACATTACCAAAGTCACCTCACTGAAGCATTTCAATGGACAGGTGACCACAGACAAAAAGCTGCAGATGTCCAGATGGGTGGAACGCTACTCAAGTCTTTATTCCCACGAGTATACAATACAACCTGAAATTGACAACCTCATCCGAACTCTTCCAGAAATGTTTGAGCTAGATGCAGAGCCTATAGAGAAGGAACTTTCTCAAGCTCTTGATGCTCTCTGCAATGGAAAAGCACTAGGAAATGACAGAATCCCAGCTGAAGTCTGGAAGGCAAACAAGGCTGTGCTCTTCCCCTTCCTCTATGATTTACTCCTAAAATGTTGGAGAGCTGGAGATATCCCACATGACATGAAGGACGCAAACATCATCACTCTGTATGAAAAGAAAGACAACAAGCATGACTGCAACAACATCAGAGGCATTTCATTACTGAGCATCACAGGTAAAGTATTTGCCCGTGTCATCCTCAAACACCGGCAAAAACTCGCAGATTGAATCTATCCAGAAACACAATGTGGCTTCAGGGCTGGCAGGTCAACAATGAACATGATTTCCTCACTTCGACAAATACAGGAAAAATATGGAGAACAAGGAAAGCCTTTATTCATAACATTTATGGACTGAACAGAGGTGTTTGACACTGTAAGTAGATCAGGACTATAGAGTATTAACCAAGATTGGCTGCCCAGTGACCCTACTCAAGCTCATAACATCCTTTCACAAAAACATGAAAGCAACAGTGCAATGTGATGGATCTACATCACAACTGTTTGCAATGAATAGTGGAGTCAAACAAGGGTGTGTTCTTGTCCCCACCCTCTTCAGCATATTCTTCTCAGTTCTACTAAATTGCACACTTCAAAACTCATGCAGTGATGTATTTCTCCACACAAGATTAGATGGCTCTCTCTACAACCTGGCAAGACTCAAGGCCAAAACTAACATAAAGAAAGTCCTCATTAGGAAATTCCTCTTCACAGATGATGCAGCTCTCATTGCTCATAATGAAGACATGCTACAGTCACTGATGGATTCTCTGTCCAGAGCCTGCAAGTTGTTTTCCCTTGACATAAGCATGAAGAAAACTATTGTATTCACTCAGTATGTACCTCAGGGACCCAATGTCATTCTGGATAACAGTGCATTAGATGTGGTTCAACAATTCTGTTACCTTGGATCTACTGTTACCACAAATCTATCCACGGATGAAGAACTGAACATCAGAATCAGGAAGGCAGCTACTGTTTTTGACAGACTTATGAAAAGACCATGGAACAATCCTAAGGTGACAGTGAAAACAAAGACACTAATCTACCAGGCATATGTATTGAGTATCCTGCTATATGGTTCTGAGGCATGGACCACCTATTCAAATCAGGAGAAAAAACTGAACAGCTTCCATCTTCGCTGCCTCCACAGAATTATGAACAATGACTTGCAAGATGAAGATTCAAATGCAGATGTTCTGTCAAGATCTGGCATATCCAGCTTCATAACGATCCTCAACAGCAGAAGACTATGATGGCTTGGTCATGTGAGAAGAATGGGTGATAAACATCTTCTCAAAGAAATCCTCTTCGGTGAACTGTCATATGGGGTAAGAACAAAGCTAAGATTCAAGGATACTTGCAGAAATGCCATGAAAAAATTCAACATAGATTCAAAATCCTGAGAATCTCCATAATCATATAGAAATACCTGGTGATGATTGCTGCAACAGGGCACGTCATCCTTCCACAGTATATGTGCAAGCTATGCAAAAGAACTTTGTCTTAGAAGGACAAGCTCTCAGATTCAAGAATTCGGAAATAGAATGATATGCGTTTATTGCAATTGGCCATACAAATCCAATATGGGATGGGTAAACCATGAGAGAAGCTGCAAACTCAAACACTGCCCCTAGATCCTCACCACTGCTGCTAACCTCTGTCACTTGAGATGAAAAGGGGACATAGTATGCTCCTCACCTCTAGGTAGATATGAATATTCTACAAGTTTCACATTACAGAGTTTTTTTAAGCCTAGTCTACTGTTACAGGAGTATGTAGAGCACAAGCCCTACACATGTAGCTATGTGTCACAGTAAAGGCAGATAGCCATCCACCCATGTCACTGTAGCACATAGCACTGAAAGGTTCCAGCAGTGAGGAAAGGTTCTGGTAGTGGGTCACTACACTGGTAAAAATAGCAGTGTAGATGTGGGAAGGGATGCCTTGGGCATGTAGAACAATGAATAGGATACACACTCTAGGGTTCAGGCACACAAAGCACTCCATTCACCTAAACCATGTTTCATTAGCTACACTGCTATTTACAACAGTGTTAAATAGGTGTATAGTGCCTACACTCTACATACTGCCCTAAAGTAGATGTACCTTTAAGGACGTGATTTACCTCCTCCTTGGCCACTTACGACATGCATAACAGGGTGTGAGGTGATCCCCTAAACCAATGGTGTTCCAAAGGTCCCTAGACACTCGGTAGCTTGACAATGATGGAAACTTACCGTTTGCATTTCTTGACTTTCTTATTTTAACTGGGAAAATACACAGAATCTTAAGACTGGATGGGACCTCTAGAGATCATCAAGTCCAGTCCCCTGCACTCATGGCATGATTTAGCATTATTTAGACCATCCCTGACAGATGTTTGTCTAACCTGCCCTTAAAAATCTCCAGTGGTGGAGATTCCACAACCTCCTTAGGCAATTTATTCCAGTGCTTAACCACCCTGATAGGAAGTTTATTCCTAATGTACAATCTAAACCAGCTTTTGTGTAATTTATGCCTGCCGATTCTTGTCTTATCCTGATGTTTGCTTAATTTGCAACTGTATTACTCTGTTAACCATATTTAGCTTGTGATCCACTATGACCTCCAGACAGCAGAGCTGTCAGCCGCTGTGGACCCTGGGACACGGTGGGAGGAGAGCCTGGCTCAGTGTGCCCCAGAACAGTCTGGGCCAATGGTGAAAGGGATAGAGCCTGGGGTAGTCAGCCATGAGCGCTGTCCAGAATGTGGTACTGAGCTCCCCTCCCACACAGCTGTGCAAAGCAGCAACATAGCACTGCCACAGCACTTCACAGGGGCGCAGAGCTCTAGCCGCTACCAAGGTAGCAATGGTGGTGGCCAGAGCTCCTGACCCCGTTAAAAGGCCAGGCCCAGGGCAATTGCCCTCTTTGCCCCACACAGCTGGCAGGCATACCCCCCAGATCTCGTTCCACACTACTCCTTCCTAGGCTGTAATTTCCCATTTTGTATGTGTGCAAGTGACAGTGTCTTCCTTAGTGGAGTGATCTGAATTTGTTTTTATTGAATTTCATCCTGTTTACTTTAGACCATTTCTCCAGTTTGTCCAGATGGTTTTAATCCTGTCCTTCAGTACACTTGGAAACATTCTCATGCAGTGTCCTAAGACCTGCAGTTCACATATCATTGAGGTGGACGTGGTGCGTCAGTTAAAATTCAGACTTTTGCTGATATTATTGTTTACTTGGGTGATTATTAGAATGCGTGAAGAACAATTGTTTACATTGTGACACTGGTATCTTACCAAAAAGAGAATTTTCTAAAACAAAAGCTTACAATTTTCAGAGTGCTGTATTACAGAAACAAAACATTATGATTTTATGGTTGTAGGAACTTCCGTTGTGTCATGGTCATCATTTATTTCTGTTGTTGATTGCTAGGTGGTAGGCATAGTTTGGACCCATGCCTTATATTAGTAGTTCTCAAAATTTGGCCTGTGGTCCACTCTGCTCAGTGCCAATGTTTCCATGGACCACCAGCCAACCACCCATAATAACAAAATGCACTCACTTAACTAAATTATTCATATTAGGCTAATGGAGCGTAAAAGCATACATACACAGCTATAACCTAAGGAGGTGTATATTGAGATCTTATTATGTAATTTACCAAACTTTATTGTAAAAATTATTAATTTAGTATAAATTTATGTCCAAAACAAAAGGTTTCAACATTGTTTTTATTTACATCAGAGTTGGGGAACCTTTTTAAGGTCAGGAGCCACTGACCGACAGAAAATCAGTTGGGGGCATACAAAAGTGAGAAGCCAAAAACCAAAACCCTCTCTGATGTTGTCCCCAACAAAGACACCTTACTCGCTTGTGCTGCAGCCCCATGCGGGGAGTGGAAGACCGAGAGAAGTTCAGGGCTTCCCACAGGTCAGACAGACATTTCTGGGATCTGAGACTAATAGATTTTGAGGCCACCTAGGTTCTGGGATGACGTGTGAGAGTGGTGTTGTGAGGGACTGGGTTGAGAATTGTGGTGCAGGGTCTGCACAGGAAAGGGGTTGGGGGTGCAGGCCAGGAGGTAGGATGCAGGAGTAAGGTGAAGAGTGTGTGTGGGGTGGGGGGGTCTGGCTGGAAAGGAGGCTACAGGGATCTGTGCATGATGGGCAATGTGGTCACGCAGGGTGTTGGGGGTGCAGGGTCTGGGCAAGAGGGGCTGGGGGCTGTTACTTGGCCCTGGGCTACCAACAACCATCCTCCTGCTTTCCCACTGTCAGTGATTCCAGCTAATGAGGCATCAGGGAAAGCCTCCCACGAGCAGTTTCCTGTGCTGCTGCTCCCTTAGCCAAGGGGAGGAGCATGGTGCTTTGTTGTGAGCTGGATCCAGCACACAACGCTTGGGCTACTCTCCCCTGGCAGCAGGAAGTCAGTGTTGGCACTCCAGCCTTGCAGGTGCACCCCAAGGCTGGAGTGCCAGCTTTAGGGACACTCTGAACTGCTTTAGCAACCTCCAAGTGGTCTTGCCACAGCCTTGCCAATCAGGAATCAGGCACTGTGAATCACTGAAGCTGAGCAATGTTCCAGACACATCACCTACACCAGGCCAGGCTGAGAGGAACTGGACTAGTTGTGCTGGCTTTATGCCACTTGGGAATTCCTTTGTTTCAAGAAAATTTCCATGTTGCTAGTTAAATTGGCCTTTCAGGCTGCTTTGCACAGTTGGAACAGTCCCTGATGTTGGAAATACTGAGGCAAGGAAAATGAACGATAATGCTAGTTCACCACAGTGTTCCTCAACTCTCAGTGGGACAGTGGAAAATGGCAGTTCAAAACAGTAGTATCCATTATGCATCAGTAGAAAAATGCCTTCATCATTGACTGGTTGCATGGTTAAACATTTTAATTTAGAGCTATAGCACAAAAGGCACAAGAATAATGCTCTGCCCTAACTCCAGTTGTGGAAAAGCCTTTACAATCCTGTTAATTTTTCATGGAATCTGAGGAGCCACCAAGTGTTATACAGTGTAAAAGTGACTTAGCATCTTATAGTCTTCTCTTATAACTTTTTATCACATATAAAAGGAAATAATATACAAATAATTGTTATAACTATGATGAGGCTCTGATCAGTCATCAATATATAAGTTGATTGGTTCAGTCATAAAGAAGGAATTCCCTTCCCCACATAGATGGTACAATTGATTGGTGCAAAAATGAGGAGGCGAGTTTAACAGAAACTAATAGTTACAGTGCCAGAAGTAAAATCCCTGAAAGATGTATAGTAAATTTTCAAAGACTACACAATAGAGACGGAAGATAAATGTATACCCCCTAATCAAAAAACACAATAAGACAAACAAAAAAGTGCAACCGTGGCTTACCAACCAAAGGAGCCTGTGAAGAGCTTCGAAAGGATCTCACAAAACTATGTGACTGGGCAACAAAATGGCAGATGAATTTTAATATGGATACATACAAAGTAATGCATGGGAAAATATAATCCCAACTATATGTATAAAATAATGGGGGACAAATTAAGCTATTACCACTCAAGAAAGATCTTGGAGCCATTGTGGATGAGTGGATGTTTTCGGACAACTAATGTGCAGTAGCAGTCAAAAACAGCAAACAGAATGTTAGGAGTCATTAAGAGAGGGACAGAGAATAAAACAGAAAATATTTTATTGTCTCTATATAAATTCATGATATGCCTACATCTTGAATACCGTGTGCATATGTGGCTTGGCATTGGAAGAAGGTTAGAAAAGGGCAACAACACTGATTAGGAGTATGAAACAGAAGCCATATGAGGAAAGATTAATAAAACTGGGACTTTTCATTTTAGACTAAGAGGGAATGTGATAGAGGTCTATAAAGTCACGACTGGCATGGAGAAACTAAATAAGGACAAGTTTTTACTTGTTCCCATAACACAAAAACTAGGGAGCACCAAATGAAAGTAATAAGTCGCAGGTTTAAAACAAAGAGAATTATTTCTTCACAATAGTCACAGTCAACCTCTGGAACTCTGTATCAGACGATGTTGTGAAGGCCAGGATTTTAACGAGGTTAAAAAAAGGGCTAGTTAAATTCATGAAGGATAGGTCCATCTATGGTAATTAGCCAGCATAAAAAGGAATGGTGTCCCTAGCCTCTGTTTGTGAGAATAGGTGACAGAGGATAAATCATTTGAAGATTACCTGTTCTGGTAATTTCCTCTGGGTATCTGGCATCGTCCATTATCGGAAGACAGGATGCTGGGCTAGATGGATTTTTGGTCTGACCCAGTATGGCCATTCTTATGTTGTAGGATTTCCTTTATAGTTTTCTTTAAAACACCAGCTTATCGACAGCTATTGTCTTAACTGGCTAGAGTTGTGATCTTAGATATTGTCTCTGGCACACGTGCCAACATAAACAAAGAAAATCAGAGTAAAAGCCTCTTAGCTCCCCACACGCTGCCTACATAGATACTGTAACATGCATACTGCTAAAGAGAAGTCAAACCCAAGAACAAAAGTTCCACTGAGAAGGCAAAAAGGAAGCCAGGATAGGAGAGAATCCTTATTGAAGGCACAGGAACAAACCATCTCAAAGCAAATATGGTAGGCAACCACTTGGCTTAACAGAGAAATCCTTGGTGACCTTAAACTCAAAAAGGATGCATATAAGAAGTGGAACTTGGGCAGATGATTGAGGAGGAGAATAAATATATGTCTGCAGAATGCTGAGGAGTAATCAAGAAAGCAAAAGCACAATTGGAACTGTGGCTAGCAAGGACTGTGAAGGGTAACAAGAGGGTTTTTACAGTAAGAGTGTGATGAGAGAGGGTGTGGGACCTTTACTAGATGAGGGAGGTAAGCGGGTGACAGATGATGTGCGAAAAGCTGAAGTACTCAAAGCTTTTTTTGCCTCTGTGTTCATGGAGAAGGTCAGCTCCCAGATTAATGCATTAGGCTATGCAGTATAGGAAGGAGCTGGGCAGCCCCCAGTGGGGAAAGAACAAGTTAAGGGCTACTTAGAAAAGCTAGACATACACATATCCATGTGTCCAGATTTAATGCATCCAAGGGTACTGAGGGAATTGGCAAATGTCATTGCAGAGCCTTTAGGCATTATCTTTGAAAACTCATGGAAATCAGGAGAGGTCCTGGATGACTGGAAAAAGGTAAATATAATGCCCATCTTTAAAAAAGAAAAGAAAACTGTAGGGTGCGAGAAGACATTGTAATGGTCAAGAGTGCAGTCCGACCCCTCTGTGAACCCTCAGAAGAATTCCAAACAGACCAGTCTGTGCAAGGTGAAAAGCTGCAAAGCAAGTAATCCTGCCAAGGCGAACAACTACAAAATAAAGTACGATTGCCAAAACTTCAAGGCTACGCTGGCAGTAGGCCACAAAAGATAGTAAGAGTAGTACATAAGCAATTTTAAGTAAATGAGTTCAAGCTTTATTAGTAAGTGTTAGGAGGCCCATTACAGAGCCTCTCCCCCGAACGAATCTCCGACGCGTCGGGTTTTCCCCCACTGGTGACTGCGGCGTTTCCAGGGCTCCCGTCGCGGATGTCACACTTTCAATAAACCAAATATAGCACTCGCCTTCTGGGTGCAGCCGCATTTCTCGGGAACCCGAGCCTAGTTGGTTACAAAAACCAATCCAGGAAACTACAGAGCTGTCAGCCTTACCTCAGTCCCAGAAAAATCACAGAGGAAATCCTCAGCGAATGCATTTTGAAGCACTTGGAAAATGGGACAGTGATCAAGAGTAGTCAACATGGATTCACCAAGGGCAAGTCATGCCTGACCAAACTGACTTAGCCTCTGTAATGAGGTAAGTAGCTCTGTGGACATGGGGAAGCCAGTGGATGTGATATACCTTGACTTTAGCAAAACTTTTTATACAGTTTCCCATAATATTCTTGCCTATAAGTTAAGGAGTTATGGATTGGACAAATGGATTGTAAGGTGGATAGAAAGCTGGCTAGATGGTTAGGCCCAATGGGTAGCTATCAATGGCTTAGTGTCTGGTTGGTTTCAAGTGAAGTGCCCCAAGGATCAGCCATCCCACCTGCACACAGAGCTGGTAGCACCTGAAGAGCTGTACACTTCAGCTCCATGCATACCTCCCCTATGCTGTTCACGACAGAGCCGCAGGCCTGAGACATGAACGCGCCTCGTGCTGCCCCCAACGCTCGCTTGCAAGCGTGGTGTTCTCAATGGCTGCACAGTATTTCCTTGGACCACCAGCATGGGCAGTGCGATGGCGCACGTCTGCTGAGCTGAGTCCCCAGATCTGGAAGCATTTGTATTGGGGGAGGGGGAATGAAATCTATGCGGATCCTGCACTTTGGCCACTACATCAGGGATGTGTCTTCGAGAGGAGTTTCGCATTGGGGTAGCCTTTCCTTAGGAAGCCACTTCATGCAGGCTGCTTCAGAAGGGGGTGACAGCTGGCAGGGGGCTTTGGGGGACGCATGATGGAGAGGCTGGGTGAGACGCCTTCCTCTCCCATCTCCACTTTGGCCTTCAAAGTTCTCGTTTGAATATTTGCTACTACCACCAAGATCTGCACCTGCGGCGGCTCCACCCGGGCCCGCACCCTAGGCTTCAAGGCACACCGCAGCGGCCCTGCTACTCGTCGCGGCATAAGCCCCGCGGCTCTCTTTGACGGCGACGGCCAGGTAGGGGCCCGACGCTCCAGCGCCATCCATTTTCAGGGCTAGTTTCAGGTACTGGGTCTCTCCCAGTACCACACAGGGGAGGCTGGCACCTGCGAATAACTGAATCCGCGAATGTTAAAATGACGAATGTTGTGACCTTGCTGTACTTTGAAAACCAGGGAAAGTTTAAAAAAAGTTTTGACAAGGTAAGGAAACATACTTACTTCATTTAAATTAAGATGGTTAAAAGCAGCTTTTTTAAAGGTTTAGTAGGGTTTCAAAATCATATTAAGTCATTGTTCAGTTCCAAACTTTTGACAGAAGCACCATAAAGTTTTGTTCAGAGACAGGAAGAACTTCCTTCCCCAAGGTGTTTATAACCCTGAGAATTGTAATGAAGTTGTAATGAAGTTTATCAGCTCTACGTCTGCCCTTAGCATAAGTGATAGCTACAGAAAAAACTTTTTCCATATTTTTCCAAATTAAAAACAAATCTTTAAAACTTTACATATGGTTATATCAGATGTTGTTCATTTAATTACTAACAATCCACTTCTACATACCGTATTTTTAAGCATTAAGTAAAGAGGGTTTTGAAACAGAGCTCATATGCTCAAATTCTGGGCTGCAGCTTTGAAGCATGACTGAGGAGAAGAATATGCGTGTCCAAGTGCTGTTTTAAAGTCACCTTTACACTGCCCTGATCCCTGTACAGCTGTGAGCCAGACTGCTCCCATGGTGTATGTCAAAGTAGCTTTTGCTTTAACTTTTTTAGTCATCAGCCAAAATCCTAGTTTAATTTAATGCATGCAGGGGTACTGAGGGAATTGGCAAATGTCATTGCAGAGCCTTTGGCCATTATCTTTGAAAACTCATGGAAATCAGGAGAGGTCCTGGATGACTGGAAAAAGGTAAATATAATTCCCATCTTTAAAAAAAGAAAAGAAACTCAATCCAGGGAACTACAGTGCTGTCAGTCTTACCTCAGTCCGAGAAAAATCATGTAGGGGTCCTCAAGGAATGCATTTTGAAGCACTTGGAAGAGGGGACAGTGATCAAGAGTAGTCAACATGGCTTCACCAAGGACCAGTCATGCCTGACTAATTTGACTTAGCTTCTATAATGAGGTAGGTAGCTCCGTGGACATGGGGAAGCCAATGAATGTGATATACTTTGAATAGAGAAGTTCCAGTTATGCCCATTTTTTTCTAGCCATACCAGTGCAATCCAACTATAAGCAGGGGACTGACAGGACTGCTGGGCACCTGGGCAGGATGGGGGAGTCAGCTCCATGATCCTGGAAGGGGTGGGACCTTGGGTAGATGGGGCCAGGATGGAGGCTCGCCTCCCCTACCAGTCCTTCAGTGCCGGGTGGAGTGCACTGCTTAGTATTCCAGCAGAGATTTAAAGGGCCTGGTACTCCAGCTGTTGAAGTAGTGGCAGCAGCAGCCAAGAGTCGTGGGCCCTTTTGAATCTCTGGAACCCAGGGCAGCTGCCATTTTTGCCTAAACTCCCCTCGCTGGGCCTGGCTATATCAACAGTGCAGATTTTAAGTCCTCATTGCTTGGATAGGGAACTGTGAAATAGGTGCACTGGCAGGCAGAATCAGGCCAAAATTTTTAAGATCAGCATTCTTTTTTATAGTACAGCAAAGATTTGTGTGGGGAAAGTCTAGGAAATATGATCTGGGCCACAAGACACACATAAAACAAACATATTGCAAATGTAGGGTCAGTTCTGAGGGCATTGACCTGGAATGACCTCAAAAGACAGGTTGATTGTAAAAACTGAAGCATATAAAATCTTACAGGCAAAAGCCAGTAAACTGGCATTTTAAATGGAAATAGTTATATGGCTAGTCTAGTATTCCTGCCTACAATAAGTAGAACATACTGTACCTGAAGGGTAAAATGCAAACTGTTTAAATATTTATGGAGTAAATACGTGTGTTGGGAGTTTGTTTTATGTCGGATTTTGACAACAAATAAGTTTAAGAAGGTAAATCTAATGCAATGTAATAAAACCGCGAAGTATGTTCTGACCTCCTACTCCTCTCTACAAACTTACACACAAATATATACACACTTTAATAATACATATCCCAGTGGAGAACAACTGACCCCAGTAAATCTTAGCATTTCCCCAAGTGTGGAATTAAATGTTTCATGACTGCAGTGAGAGCACATATTTGTTTCCTTTCTTTTGATATCATTTCCCCTCTTCACACTAATACCACTACTGTAGCCTGTGTTATTCTATGTAAGTGACTGAATATTATATTAAATATCTACTCCTTTATTTGGAGGACAGAGGTTCAGGAGGAAACTTTAAAATAACTGTTTGAATAACCAAACAAAAACATTTAGGAAGTAGTGGCATTTTCCAAAAAGAGGAGGTCTACTATCAAACTTATTCAATAACATCAAACTACCTGATATTTCTTAGCTACAAAAAAAATAAAGAAAATCCTGTGGAATCAGTTAAAATGATTAGCATCAAGCATAGACCTTAATTTACTGTTCGACATAATCAGTAGGGAGATATTGGTTTTGGCAGAAATTCTCAGGGCTGTGGATAGTCTGAATGGTAAAATTCTGTACTGATAGTATTTTTTGCCAACTTTAAAGCACAGGAATCATCTGTGTGCTGGATGTTTAGTTCAAAAGCATAAGTCTTTTAGGTTGAAGGTTGAAAACCAGTCCCCTTCCTCCAGTGCAGGGATTATTGACATCAGTGTGATTATTTTGAATTTGTGCAAGAGGATGAATGTGTTGAGTTTCCTGAGATCTAGGACTGATTTTTCTTTTGTGTAAGAAACTAGTGGAAGTAAAGCCCCTTCCCTTTGTTTTCTACTGGGACCTGTTTTACAGCACCTATTTGTATGAGATGGTGCTTGAGACAAGGGTCTCTGAAGGGATGGGGAATGGGGGTGTGGAGCGAAAATAAAGATAAAGCAGTACATCCATACCTGATTGTACCCAACTGTCTGCTGAAATGGACGCCCACACGGGGTAAAACAGCCAAATATGATGGCCAAAGATTTGTGTATGCAATGTATTTGTACTGGAAGCTGTGGGAGGTTGGTCAGACCCTTGACCAAATCCTCAAAATTATGGCTCGTTCAATGGTATTTGTGATGTTGAAGCCCGGTTCTGTGGTGGCTGAATTTATTGCGTTCAATGGCGAGGTATGAAGTTGTCAAACTGATGGCTTGGATTGTCCTGGTTTCTGTTTGTATGATTGGAACCTTCTGAATCTATTTGGGGACATATATATATATGTCCCCAAATAGATTCAGAAGGTTCCAATCATACAAACAGAAACCAGGACAATCCAAGCCATCAGTTTGACATCAGTCTGACAACTTCATATATGTCCCCAACTTCATATATGTTCATATAACTTCATATATGTCCCCAAATAGATTCAGAAGGTTCCAATCATAAGAGAACTTCCAAGCTCTTGTGACAGAGGGCCAGCTTATAAAAGGATTCAGAAGGTTCCAATCATATAAATAGAAACCAGGACAATCCAAGCCATCAGTTTGACAACTTCATATATATATGTCCCCAACTTCATATATATATATATATATATTTTTTTTTTCAGTTTGACAACTTCATATATATGTCCCCAAATAGATTCAGAAGGTTCCAATCATAAGAGAACTTCCAAGCTATTGTGACAGAGGGCCAGCTTATAAAAGGAACAGCCCTAATGTCTGTGCTTGACACAGCAGCCTGGACCACAACTGCAACCAGAGTAATTAAAGCCTTCTGGCTTAAAGATGTAAACATACCATCAGAACCACAAACAAAAGCGGAAGACCTGTTTAAGAGAATAGCTTAAACACTTACACTCTCATGAACAATATTCAACACGTTGGGAATATATATATATATATATATAGTTGTGGTCCAGGCTGCTGTGTCAAGCACAGATGTTAGGGCTATTCCTTTTATAAGTTGGCCCTCTGTCACAATAGCTTAGAAGTTCCTTCTTTTCCTCAGGGATTTGAGATAGGAATTCAGGTTTTGTTTTGTTTTTGCTTGTTGTTGTTTAGTTAATGTTATTGTACATTGCCAGCAAGGCTGTATAGTTTTCCCTTTGGAAGTCCAGTGTCACCAATAGCACACTTTACAGTTAAAGGGGGTTTGCCTTAGGAACTGTCAGCACCAGATCTTTCGTTAGGGTTGATAGTGCTGTGGAAGAGCAGGCAGACTTATGTCTTCCACCACACATCTTTAACACGTATAGTCTCAGTCTGGCCTGTGCCAGGTGTACCTGGACCCTTTTCCTTGCTAACCCTTCAGGCCTTTGACACTGGGTAATGATCTTAACAGAGATAATTTTTCCTTTAATAGCTCTTTCTAAGGCGTGCCTTTTCCTCAGTTTTTTTTGAGATGAGGGTGAAATTTTCTAAGGAAGTGGTTCCTAGAGTGTCCTCTCTCAAATTCCTAGTATCTGAGGGTGGAGTAAGAGATTTCTCCCTTAAAATTTTGAGTCTAAAATCCCTGTCCCTTATTGGCCATGCTATGAGATTGCTGCAGTGAATACATTTCTGAGGGACAGGTGCCTCTCCTGAGCAACAGACGTATTGTGAAAGTCTGTCTGAGATGGGCACTGCTTCCTTACACAAAGTGCATCTTTTGAACACAGGCAGGCCTGACGTTGTAGTAGTCTTTTTTATCTAACTATATTTAAAGAAAAAATTGGAGATGAACTCTGTATGATCTTTATTAGTATGAAATTATTAAAATTTAAGACTAAACCTAATATTACTCTATATACTACTGAAATCTATCTTCTAACTCTAGTATGCAAATTAAATTATTTTTCTCTATTTCAGACACTGCTTATGGAGCTCTCTCTGCAGCCAAGGACAGTTAAGAAGGAAGTGGTGGTGACTGAGATGTGTAACTGCATAAGGTATCCACGATGCATGCATTTCCCAACCAGGCACCGCCGTCAAAAGCATTAGGATGCACTGACACCTAAAGAGAGCAACCAAAAGGGACACCACATGATGAAGAAAGTACTATTTCAATGCTATAGATCCAAACACTGAGGTTATGTCTACACTCCGAGATCAATTCGAATTTATCAAAATCAATTTTATAATGCTGGGTTTTTTTAAATTCGATTTTGAGTATCCTCACTTCCCACAGGCTTCCAACAAATTAAACATAGTGCGTCCACACAGAAATCACCAAACATCGACTGTTGCAGCAGTGCATTGTGGGAACCTATCCCACAGTTCCCTCAGCCCCGCATTCTGAGCTGGCAGCCAGGTGCAGAAGAGCTGTCAGTTTCCCACTCCAGCAGCTTTGGGTACCTGGGAAACTGACAGTGCAGCAGCCCTGGTCAGTTTCCCAGTTCCTGCTCATACAGTAAACCCTCCATTTAATGAACTAATAGGAGGGAAGGGCTATCCTTCACGATAATCCATTAAATGTGAAGATGTACCCCACTCCCCACAGGTCCCCCCCAGCACCAGTCCCAACCTAACTTTCCCCAAAAAACAGCATCCCCAAAACTGGCCCCACGCGGCTTGAGCTGCCTGGCTGTGGAGTTCATGGCCCCACACCACAGGAATGCAGCAACCCTGGTCAGTTTCCCAGCTCCCGCCAGTATCAGGGAGCTGGGAGTGAGGTGAAGGTCTCATAGCTTTGTGGGATACATAGGGGACACTTGTGGAGGCCAATATATTTGATATTAAGACATGGCACTTCCACACTGGCCTTAAATTGAACTTCTGAATTCGAGCTTGACACTATACCCATCAGATCACTGCCATATTGTAATCTTGATATTAGTGCTCCCAAAATTGAGCTAATGGTATTTACAGTGAAGACAGTCACGTGGCAATATAGCGCTAGCTGGCTTAAATTCGAATTCATCTCATAGTCTTGATGCAGTGTAAGTCTGCTTATATATGGAAGGGAATTTGGTTTCCTCTTATTACCCATTCACATACAACAAACAATTTGCCAACAATTTGCTCAGAACTGGATACTTGCATGAAGCTGCATGGGCAGAACTGTGTGGGTAAGCAAAGCATCTATCCATATGAAAGTTAAGATAATTCTAGTGGTCACTCATTTTCTTAATCACAAAATTCATGTCCAAATTTTAAAAGACTACACTGTTAATGGTTTATACTAAAACAACATTAACAGACATTCTTGAATGTTAACGGACTGTACATAGCTTAATCAACAATTTACAGAACATTCTACGCATCTTTTTTTGTTAGAGCAGCCTGTCATGAATATACAGAACTAATATATATTTTAAAAGTTCAAATGTGGGAGCATTTCTTAATGACATATCCAAACTGTGCTAATGCAATTCTATCGCGGTTTCCCTTACATGGCTGACAGGGATATTTTTCCTTGAAAATCATGCATGAAACTGTAGCAGGGCAGTTTATGGATCTATCTGACTAACACGATTCTTTAAAAAAAAAAAAAAAAACCATTCAGAATTGTCAGAGAAACTACACTAGAAAAGTACTACTAAAACAATTGTGTTTAAAAACAGTTGCTGTTGGCTTATTTTCTAGGGACTTGCTGTAAATCAGTCCTTGCAGGTTAATTTGTAAGTTCAGCTTGCTTGGTGTGGTGTCAGATTGTTCTACTGGGTGATCCTCCTTGTAAACTCCTAATGTAGCAGAAGTATCTGCTAGACTAACTGCAGTGGCACAGAAACATTATAAAACAATGTCTTTTAGGGAATAGACAATGAGAAGGCAGATATATTATGACCTTGAAAAAAGAAGCTGAGTGACATGGAAGTATCTGACATAGGGATGTGCCAATCCCTGGGTCCATGAACTCCTGAGGTTGATGTGTGTGGTAGGGAAAGGAATGTGAACGAATAAAATGTCAATGACATTGATAAAGACAACAATGAATTCTCTCCTCTCAGAGGCAACTGTAGGAGCAACAGTTAATATTACTTCTGGAAAAGGAAAGAGGGATTTCAAATTCTTTCAGACTTCTTGATATCCTGGTACCCTCTGTGGCACGGCCTACTGGACTATCTTTCTTGCCTTACAGGCCTATCCAAAAGCAGGATGCTTAGTCACTTTCTCAAGATGAGAGTGTGAGCCTAAAATGCATTAGGAGATAAGGAAGGCTGCTGTAAGCAGTGTTATGAAAAAGTCTCAATGCTGGATTCACAAAAGGATTAGACATTTATATAGGTAACAATACCAGAGCTCCAATGATGTGGATTAAAAATAAATAAAACAAAAATGAATATATTGATTCTCAGCTGGCATAAAATTCAGTTCAGTTACTCCACCCGAAGATCTAGCCACAAGGGTTTTGGAAGAAATACTAGCCCTTGTACTCCAAGAGCTGCCCTTGAAGGTAATGATTGATTTCTGGATGCTGAATAGTTACTTGGACATCAAGGAGTGGGAAAGTTTTTTATCGTCGTCCTAAACATCTAATATAGCAGAAGGGAAAACTTCTAACTCTGCAGCACCTGCTAGACTAACTGCAGTGACAAAATAACAGAGAGGTAGCCATGTTAGTCTGTACTCCAACAAAACAAAGCAGCAGAAATGTAGCACTTTAAAGCCTAACAAAATGATTTATTCGGTGATGAGCTTTCATGAGACAGACCCATGTCTTCAGATCAATTTCATTTCCAATACTAACTGACATTTATAAGTACGTTTTTTGGTCCTCTGTACTTACAAATGTCAGTCCGTGTTGGAAATGAAATTGATCTGAAGACGTGGGTCTGTCCCACGAAAGCTCATTAAAGTGTTACATTTCTGCTGCTTTGTTTTGTTGCAGTGACAAAGACTCACAAGTTTGAAGTCAGGGCAAATATTTAGGCTAGTTACTGCTCTCTCTAAATCACTTCAGAATTCCTAATTATTTGACAAGCTTGGTTGTAAAGCACCACTCGGCACTGAATTCAATATTTTTGTTTGTGATATAGAGACTGAAATGCCTCAGGAAACTGTTTTTATCAGTTCCTGTTAGGCAGTGTGGTGAGACAGAAGTTACGTTTGTGGCTGGTCTGGCATAGCTTATGGGGGAATAACCACCAACAATTTGGGTGTACTTGCCCTATTTCTCAGCAGTGTAACCTGAATTTGATGTTCTCTCTTGTAACCCACGAAAGCATGGTTACAACCTGTAACCGAGACCCTTTACAGATTAATGAAGAAAATGGGTCGAACACCATTGATTGTAGGAGGTCTAACCATGTCAACATGTAACAATTGAAAACTGGCTCAAGCTAAAGCCATGTAATCTCACTGTCAATACTGCAGCAGGTAAAGGGCTCAACAAGTTCATATATAAATGTGCTTAGGCATCTAGTTGAGCCAATTTTTCAATACGCTTAGGAAAGTCTTGTAATACAATGAAAATTAAACCGCTAATAGTGGAGCTGGTTCCAGAGTCACAATGAGACAGTCCTTTGAAAACCAGGATCCACACATTCCCTAGTGCTTTGTCAACAGCAATATTATGAAACAGTAATCATATATTCAGCCTGCATTCTTCTTTGCTTAATTTCATGCCATTAACCAAAACAAATAATTTATTTACCCCCTTTGGTGTTTACATTATTTAAATAAGGTTTTTATACATCAAAACACTTGTTAAAGGAATGCTATTTAAGTATCAGAAGGGTAGCCGTGTTAGTCTGCATCCGCAAAAACAACGAGAAGTCCTGTAGCGCCTTACAGACTAATAGATTTTTGGAGCATAAACTTCATGGGCAAAGACGCTTATTTACTCAGGAAAGCTTATGCTTCAAAAAACCTGTTAGTCCAGAAGATGCCACAGGACTTCTTGTTATTTAAGTCCGACGTCAAGCACTGTAGAGGTAGAAGAGGCCATATTTACGATTGTTCATGCAACCTAAATGTTAGCCGCCTGTGGGTTCACCCTGTGCACTGAATTAGGGAAAAAATCATAAAGCACTTTCACAAACACGAGGGATGGCTCTCTTGGGCATGTGCTAGGGCTAGAGGACTGTATGGAAAGGTGACGAGGGCCAGCTCAGCTCCACCTTTCACTTCTACTTCTGGTGTGCACCACTGATGCTGCTTTGGCAGAGATGTGGGTCCAGCCTTGGGACTTTTGTATGTTCTGTTGTGGCATGTTGCCAAATTTACCCAAGCAAGAGAAGATTTAGTTATCTCAAGGTCTTTTTTTAACCACATATACCAAAATCTATTTCTAGGGCACTTAATACTTAATAAGACACCTTCATATCTAAACGATGGTATCACACTTCATATCTAGTTGGAAGTGTGATACCTTGATGTACACATCTCAAAATTTCAGTTTCTTTATTCTTTGCAGATACATTGGCGTGAAAACTACAAGCCAATTTGATATCCATCATCCAAATTAAAATTTTGATATTACTTCTTTTCAAACATTTTCCTCTCAATGAATATTAATATTTTGTACATTTTTTCAGATGTTAAAGTTTATATATTTTCAGCATCAATCGTTTTATTTCCTGGCCAATTTCTAGCCTCTCTGTGTCCTTGTGTACTATATTCTCCTCAGTTTTTGCAACACATCCTAATTTAGTACCATCTGTGAATTTAATTAATGCGGTGTTTAGCCCCTTTCCTATACCATCACTAAAAGATGTTTAAAATAAAAACTTACACTGATCCCTGAAACACCCGGATGGCTAATTTACTTTAAAATCTCTGTATATGTAGTTACCAATATCTTCTGTTCACTTTTCTAGTTTTCAATGCTTGTTCGTCACTGTTACCAATTTCCTGTACTACCAACCACTTTTATTTTGAAAAGGTATGAATCTTAGCACAAGATAGGCCTACCCTAGCTATCAAAAAAGTCTAACATTGGGAATGGAACATGCTCAGTGCAGATGGACTTTTAAGAGACTAATGCTGCCAGCTTCTATCAAACATCTACTAAGTATGTGTGAACTGCTATTTATGGTGAGTTAGCCAGATGATTTTCAGGGGGATATTAAAAGGCCAACATGATCAACTGACACCAGTAGATCTTTCTCCTTACCAGAATTCAAGTTCCTTCTTAAAAAATGAAAATATTGGAGATTTGCAATGAGAAGATTATTAAAATATAGTAATTAATGGCAAAACAATATACTTTTCCTTATCTAATACTAGGAAACAGATTAACAAGTTTTGCTGAAACTTTGCAAAAATTTTGAATCTGAGGAAATCCCCAGTCCAGATTAGTTACACATTGGTGAAATTACAGACCTCTAAAGTAGAGGTTCTCAGACTTCCTTGTACTGCAACCCTCTTCTGACCATAAAAAATATTACAGGACCCAGGGAGCGGGGCCCAGAGCCCAGGCCCAAACCCTGCTGCACTGGGGAGGTGGGCACTGGGGCAAAGGTGAGCTCCAAAGGCTCCAGCCTTACGGAACGGGAGACTGTAACCCAAGCTCCACCACTCAGGACTGATGGGATCAGCCTTGGGCAGCGGGTTTCAGTCTTCAGCCTTAAACTTAGGCCTCAGCAAGTCTAACACTAGTGCTGGCAATGCCACTAAAATAGGGTTATGACACACTTCGAGGGAAGAAGGATTCTTTCAAAGATGGGGTTTACTTTTGAAAGAGCAGCATCTACACTGCCTTTCTTCTTTCGAAAGAAGCTCTTCTGAAATAAGAATATGCAAATTAGATGCCAAATGTTCAAATTTATACCTCATTTGCATTTTCAATTGACCTCATTTGCATACCTCTTTCAAAAGAGGAGTGCAAGTGTAGATGCACCCTTTGAGAACTACTACTCTAAAGAAAAAAAGGCAAATATATCTTAAGATGGCACCACAAGTGCCACCTATAATTACTATCTTGATATATTTGGCACTGAACCATGCCCTCTTGGAATTTTTGCTCCCTCCTGTGTGCCAACTCTTTAAATAAAGACTTTGGTGCTCTGTCTCCTAAGAAATCAGAAAATCTTTTCTTATTTACTTACACCTCTCAGCAGCCTAAGCTACATCTCATTGACATCTTAAGACTCTTTTTTTAATACTAGCACAGCATTTTTCTTTTCTTTTATGCCTCTCTACTCCATGTGACACACAAAGCCTTCAGCATTGCTTTGAATCTTTGCTAGTCTCTGGCTGCCATTTTAGTTTCTTCCCATGTCATTCTGATAGCTTTAAATTCTGCTTCTATTGTGCTTTTCCACATCATCCTTGGTCTACCTCAATGTCTACCCCACCCCTCCACTCTCTGATTTGCTCACCTTGATTATCTTTTCCTGATTTGTCCTCCTTGCTTACTGTTTTTGGTTCTCTGTGCCTTAAATATTGAGTCTGTTCTGGTCTGGCTATGGTCTGAAGAAGTGGGTCTGTCCCACAAAAGCTCACCAAATAAATTATTTTGCTAGTCTTTAAAGTGCTACTTGACTGCTTTTTGTTTTGATAGTCTACAGACTAGCACGGCTTCCTCTTTGTTATATCTTTGAGTATGGGTTAACAAGTTGATATCTGCCAAGTCAAGGTCTCTAACTCATGCACAAAAGTCCACTATACGCACTTAAGTTGTTCTGTGATCACTCTCGTTACTCAATCCAGTACCAATAAAAAGATCTTAGGTGACATAACACATCCTTGATTGATCGCTGTAGTAATCTCAAACGGCTTAGTCAGTTCACTGTTATAAATTATTTGGCATGTCATATTTTCATAATAGCTCTGAATGAGGTTCATAAATTTCTGAAGGATTCTACACTGGCATAACAGCTTCCACAATGTTCTATCCATGGTATCAAAGACTTTCTAGAAATATATAAAAATCTTATAAAGTGGTGGCTACAATTTGATCGACAGTTCTACGGTAATATACAGGGTTACTATTTGATCTATACATGATTTCTTTCATCTGAACCTTGCCTATCCTTACTGCAACCTTGAATCTGTAGCCATGTTTACGTGATCTAGCTTAATACCACTCCTGATTCTGAAAGCATCCGATAATGCGCCATCATATTGGATGGTTCCTCTCATGTCTTCGTGGAACGACTGGATCATCTTGAGTAACAGGAGCGGCGTCAAACAAGGATGCATGCTTGCTCCGACATTGTTCGGGATCTTCTTCGCACTCCTCCTGAAGCATGCCTTTGGATCTTCAACAGAGGGCATCTTGCTGCACACAAGATCTGATGGGAAACTGTTTAATCTTGCAAGGCTGAAAGCTAAGTCTAAGGTGCGGGAAGTCCTCATCAGAGACATGCTGTTTGCAGACGATGCTGCTGTAGTGTCTCACACAGAAGACCAGCTTCAAAAACTGCTGGTTCAGTTCTCCAAAGCGTGCAAGGACTTTGGGCTTATCATCAGCCTAAAGAAGACAAACGTACTCGGTCAGGATGTTGCTGAATCCCCATCAATCAGCATTGACAACTATACGTTAGAGGTCGTCCACGAGTTCGTTTACCTCGGGTCCACCATCACTGACACCCTGTCGTTGGACACTGAGCTAAATAGGAGGATTAGAAAAGCGGCCACAACTCTGTCCAGACTCAGCAAGAGAGTGTGGAATAACAACAAGCTGTACACTCACACCAAAATGCAAGTCTACAGAGCCTGCATCTTCAGCACCCCCCTTTATGGCAGCGAGACCTAGACCCTGTATGCCCACCAGGAAAAGAGGCCAAACGTCTTCCACTTGCGCTGCCTCAAGCACATCCTTGGAATATCGTGGAAGGACAGAGTGACCAACACCGCCGTCCTCGAGAAAGCTGGAATCCCAACCATGCACACCCTCCTCAGGCAGCGTTGGCTCCGCTGGCTTGGCCACATCCACAGGATGAATGATGGAAGGATTCCAAAAGACATCCTGTATGGTGAGCTAGCCTCTGGCAAAAGACCTCCCGGACTTCCCCAGTTGCGCTACAAAGATGTCTGCAAGAGAGACCTCAGAGAGGTAGACATCGAGCTGGACAACTGGGAAGAACTAGCAGACGACCGCAGCAGATGGAGGCAGGGGTTACACAAGGGCCTTCAGAAGGGCGAGTTGAAGGTCAGACAGCTAGCAGAGGAAAAGTGAGTGCACAGAAAGCACACTAAGGACTTGCCAGACACCCACCACATCTGCAAGAGATGCAGCAAGGACTGTCACTCTCGTGTGGGCCTTCATAGTCACAGTAGACGCTGTAAATGAAGTCCTCAATTGAAATTATAAAGGGCGCGATCCATAGTCTATGCAGACTGAAGGATGCCTACTACTAACTACTAACATAATACCATGCTTAATGTACGCAGAAATTGAATGTTCCTCCAGTTTTTACATTGACTGAGGCTTTTGTTCTTTAGAAAGACAAGGTAGGTGAGGGAACATCTTTCATTGGAACAACTTCTTTTGGTAAAAGAGATGAGATTTTTTTTGCTCACAGAGCTCTTTTTTGGGTAGAAATATTATCTCTTTCACAAACAGAGCTTGGTCCAATAAAAGATGTTATCTCACACATCCTCACCCCTTTATTTGGGAGTTTTGCTATATGACCGTTCTCCATGAATTTTTATTTTCTTCTTCTTCTGACAGCTAATGCTCAACTGTGTTCTTCAATTTTGCCTTAAGAACATCTGTTGGAGTGTTATCTGAAACTTGTGCTTTTCCACTTTTCAAGCAACATACTGCCCTCTTTACTTCTGTCATAGGAATAAGTCCTTGTTTGATGTCCAAACCTTCCACTTTCTTTATAGTTTGGAATTGGCCACTGGCTTATCACTCAGTAGTTAACTGAAGTACTGCCCTTTACACATTTAATTTTTCTAATGTCTGCGTTACATGACCTCATTGTCTTCTGCTGCTCAGTTGGTATTTATTTTTCTCCTTGATAATAAATCTGTATCATGCTTTTCATATCATTTTGAAGACTGCAACTGTTGTTATATTGTTTATAAAATCTCATTTGTCCATTTTTGCACTCTTTTTTTTTACTCTGTTGTTTCCACAATATCTCTCCGGAATTTCTTGCACCTGTGTCCTTGTTCTTATGTGACTTATTTTCAGTTTAATTATTCATCTTTTTTCTATTTACTGACTTGTATCCTTGCTTGTTGTGATTTTTATTCTGAACACCAGCAATTCTTTGAGTTTTAGTGAACATTTTCATTTGCTTTCTACTGCTCTCTCTCTTCATCTCCAAGTATCTATTTGCTAGAGCAATTTTCAACCCTTATCGTGTTGTCATGTGGTTTAGCTTGGTGATGCTATGAGGCTGGGCATCTCCATTGCTCAGATTTTTATTCTCATTTTCACAACCCACTCTACTGACTTCTGAACGATTCATGCTATGCACATCTTTTTTTCTATTTGTCCTGAATTGCAACATAATCAGTTTGGTTCCCTGTTCTATGACCGGTTGACCTCCAACTGATTTTATGAATATTATGGGGATAGTTCCTCCAATAACCAGACTGTATATTCCACAAAAATCAGCAAATGCTTCAAAACACTTTTATTCATTTCACTGAAACCTTGTTTCCCAGTGATTACTTTCCTGTTAGAGGTTGTCCCCTTGCAGAATATTCATAGTTACAGTTACTAAAAGGACTTTTTTTTTTAATCTAGTCTAGTGAATTCTCTAGCTGCTCACAGAAATCTTCTTTTTCCTCTTGGCTAGATGGATCTGTTGGAGCATAACACTGAATAATGGACACTGTCTGGAACTTTGATGCAAATCATACTGTTATAATCCCTTCTCAAACTGGTGACTATTTTTTCAGGCTTTGGCCTTGATAGTATCAGAACCACATGACGTATGTTGCTAGCATTTGGAAGCCCAGAATATATTTGGATGTGTTCATCTGACAAAGTTATTTGTCTTGACATTCCCCCTCTGATTTTGTTTAGACCAAATATATGTAGTTTATGTCTGTCTATTTTGTCCAAAAAAAAGCATACAATTTTATCTATATTAATTTGCTTACGTAAATGACAAGATTCAGTTTTCTCATATGAAATTATCAACAGCTCTGCAGAACACACACTGGGTTTAACTACTCTTTGCTCACATTCACTTAGCGTAAATAATACAATTTTCAAATAATTCTTTTGTTCATAATTAATATTTGTATATAGCTGCCCATGTTTGAAGGCTTTGGTTATCCAAAAGGTTCACTGAACAGGTGTTTTACAATAAACACATAGAATGCACCATTAAGTTAGCCAACAAAAAGACATTAGCAATTTTAAAATTTTACTGAGATTAAAGTTCTTTTTAAAAGGACAATGCATAATTTGAGTCCATCTGAAAATATTTTGGAATTCTATTTTCAGAATAATGCTCAGATATTTAAACAATATTATAATTCTAAAATCATGAAAATCAGACACACAGAGGTAGCCATGTTAGTCTGTATCTTCACAAAACAAAAAAAGCAGTCTTGTAGCACTTTAAAGACTAACAAAATAATTTTTAGGTGATGAGCTTTTGTGGGACAGATCCACTTCTTCAGATCTGGAAACTAGAATATTAGATGTGAAGGAAGTCAAGATACAGTTAAACCTGAGCACTGAAGAATTATTACTCCAGGACCATAAAGGACTTAAAATAAAATGAAAAACGTATTTAAAAAAAATCACAAGAAAAAGTGAAAGGATTGTTCACAGGTGGTGAAACAACCAGAAATATAACCTATCTTGAAAAGAAATAAAACATGCCAGACAGATTAGACATTTTGAAAGCAATGGCAGAAACGGCAAGTAACCAGTTTGGTGTCAAACACTCTGTCAGAAAGACCACCAGAAAATGAATGTGTAACAGGAGAAGTGCCAGAGCATAACCGGTATACATTTCAGATGGACAGCAAGAATCAGAAACTTAAACTGCTGAAAGGGCAACTGCCACGTGAGATTTTTATCTTTAATAAGTTTCCCCTAGAAAACAGTGTAGAAGATCTATTACACCAGGAATTATGATACTATCTACCAATTAGGTTGTTGATGGATCAGGCAACATGGAAAGTAAACTGCACAATGGGAATACAATAAGGTCAGCAGACACACAAGTCCACGAGAAAACAAATCTTCAGGTCGATGTGAAGAAAACTACATTTTAGGAACAAAGGAAATTTGGGTTTTGATATGAATATTTTAGAACCACGAACTGGAAGAGGAAATCAGTGAGAAATGTACCTCGTGGAATCCAATAACTGTTCCTCAGGAAAGATGAACTTATGGAGGGTGATCAATATGATGATGTAAAACATATCCATTCATAGACTATTAAGATAAAAAAATAATAGTTGCAAGGACTGATGCATTTAATCCAACAAAGACATAACATTCTAAGGGATCGAGCATGCACCAGAAAAAAAGATTCTAATATTATTGGATGTTACTATCTAATTTAGGGGGAAAATACACCATAAAGTTTCAGCAGTTGATGTCAATTGATTTTTTTATTATTTTTTTCCACTAGGAGTATCACTGAAGAATGTTTGTAATTTTCCATTTTAGGTATTCTCCCTTTCTTAGCCTCCATTGACACTGACTGAATTAGCTCTGATCCCATCTCTATATCCCTACTATCTGTTTCTTCTTTCCCTTCATGCACCTGGTAAAGTGAACTGCAACTCAGGAAAGGGTATGCCATAATAAAATTGTTAGTCTTTAAGGGGCTACCAGACTCCTTGTTGTTTTTGCTCAAATAGACTAACCCACCAACATTTGATACCTAATTAAAGTCAGTTTCATAATGCAAAGAGACAAAAAAGTTAAGTGTTAAGCTTGTGCACATAACACTACTTCTCATACTTCCTAATATTTGAGTATTTAATCTTAACACTTTTAACAGAATTTTTTAACTTAGGTTTTTAAGGGAAAAATAAACTCAAAAATAAAGATGCTTATCAAAAATTTAAACTAAACTAAGCTAAATTAGTAGCAGAGAGGAAGCCGTGCTAGTCTATACACTATCAAAACAAAAAGCAGTCAAGTAGCACTTTAAAGACTAGCAAAATAATTTATTAGGTGAGCTTTCGTGGGACAGACCCACTTCTTCAGACCATAGCCAGACCAGAACAGACTCAATATTTAAGGCACAGAGAACCATTTTTGGTTTTTGTTCTGTTTTTGGTTCTCTGTGCCTTAAATATTGAGTCTGTTCTGGTCTGGCTATGGTCTGAAGAAGTGGGTCTGTCCCACGAAAGCTCACCTAATAAATTATTTTGCTAGTCTTTAAAGTGCTACTTGACTGCTTTTTGTTTTGATAAGCTAAATTAGTTGAACAATTTGTTAATCATGAGTGCGTATTTTCCATCACAGTTACTTATGGTAAGTATAGTTCTTCAAGATAAGATGCAAGTATGTATGCCGCTTAGATGTGTCCATCCCCACTGTACCAACAACAAATAATTTTGTCTAACAGTACTCTCGCACTTTAAGGTTGCAGGTTCTCCTCATGTATGAGAGACAGTTCTCTTCCCAGCCCCTCCATGTCTTCATACTAGATGATCAGAGACTAGCTTATGATGCAGTAGAAACAGAGGGTAGGTCATAGAATATACATCTGCATCACACCTTGGAGACCCAGAGTTACAATAAATGTCTTATTTCCTTGCAGAGATTCAGACATATATTCTATTTAGGTGACTCACAAGCAGTACCACAGGAGGTGGGGCTCAGAGTCTATCTAAATAAGGACTGCAGGACCACTTTTCTAAAGCTTGCATCTGCAATGGACGCCACCATCATGGCATAATGGTTTGTAAAAGTATGTATGGACAACCATGTAGCAACCCTGGAACTAGCCAATATTGAGATACCACTTAAAAATGCTACTGATGTAGCTTTCACTCCTGGAATGAATAAGTTCTCACTGAGAGGGTGTAGCCTGGGGGAGGCCATGTTAACTGGCAGAACCCAAGACTTAAATTCCTCTGCCTCTGAGATCTATGCTTCTTTCTGAAGTAGAAACACAGCCTCAGAGGAGGCAACAACACCCCAAACAGGCTTTGTGAGCAGTATATTTGTTGGTTCTGTTGCTGACCTCCACAATGACGCCTTTGAACCACTGTTTTATACAATGCTAAGGACACTAGTGTAACTCTAGAATTCTTGCAAGAGTGTAGCATTCCATCCATTTTATCTGAAAAAAAGCAGCCAACCACTGAAGAGTAAGTCCTCTATAGCCAGTTTTGTGTAGACTGCAATGCCCAAATTCTGTAGCCAGAATGACCTTCTCATGCCACTATGAATGACACCATGGTGGTCGAAGTGACTGTGATATCTACTACAGACTGTAACAATGTCTTGGCCACCCAGCAACTCTCAGTGATAAATGCCCCAAATTCTTTCCTAGAGGTTTTAGGCAGCCAGACTGCAAGTTTAGACATGGCTGTCCAATTCTCAATCTCATATCTAGACAGAAATGACAGCTAGATAGTTATTTGCATCTGCAGGGGAAAGAAGTGTATATCTATCTACCTATTAAGTCCACCCCTTTACGGTCCTTGTCCTTAGAAGTGAACTTCAATCTACACAGCTGATAAACCCTGTCATTAAGCGGGTTTATGTTTAGGGAAATAGAGACCCGGTCGGAGGAAAAAGTCCTCAAAACCCTGCCCTGGTACAAAGCGGAATTTCTTTAGATACTTCATAGTAAGTAGCACAAAAACTGGCATACTCCACCAAGCCAGAGGACTCTCTTCTGACTGCAAGACACGTACCAATTTCAGTACCTATGCTGTTCCACAAGCAACTTGTATTGCGGGCCAGATGATAGCGATCAGAGGGAAGTACTGACAGACACCTACCAGTCTTCAGTTTCTGGGCATAAAGGGAAAGCGAACACTGAGGGTGTGAGCAACTGGTTTGACTCACGTGCCACCCAAAATGAGGGAGGGGTTGATGCTGACAATGAAAAAGAACACTGCTGGCACTGAGTGCACCTTCGTTGTCTCGGCACCAGGAATGAGACTGGTACCAAACTCACCAGTGGCACTAACAAATGATGGAGAGTGTCAACATGGAAACACTGGCAATGCAAAGTGCAGCACTGCTGAAGAGTTTCCCGGTTTCTAGAAGATAACTTGTGTAAAGCCTGGCACTGGCTTCACTTCTACAGCTTGCATCAAGGGACCAGAGGGTTGTGAGGCTGGACCTCAGGTTTCATGGTGCCCATTGGTATAGTAGGACTGTAAATGTCCTAGGCCTGGGGAAATCCTGGATCAAGGGAAAGCTTGAAACAGAAAGGCAGAGGAGGTCCACTGACACCAGACATGCTGCCAGTGTGTAAGCAGCCATTGTTGGCATCACCCTTGTTGATAATAGACACATAAGGATCATAACCAGAATCAACACAATTGGTTCTCCTCCTTCATTACACAATAATGGGGAGCAGCTGAAAGGACATGCTTTATCCTGCATGCTGGTCCACACTTTTTTTTTTTTTCTGGCCGGTGGGAGGAGGAGGAGAGAAGATCCCACAAGTTCTGGAGAATTCCTGGTGGGTTATATGAGATGCTTTCTTCAGTAAGTTTGACAGAGAATGACTTCTCCAAAACTGAGGGCAACCTGTGATTCGGTGCAGGCCTTGGTGATTAAGCAGGCCAACTGAGTCAAGGTGGCTTTAGGTCAGTGATTCCCAAATTTTTCGGCATCACACCCCGCTTTTGATTTTTGAGAAACACTCACATCCCCCGCATCTCTCCTTTACCATCATCCAACCCCCACTTTAACAAAAAAAAATCAACTAGTAATTTAAAATAAACACAAAAACTTGATACAGAAATGTTATTTGAAATTAAAAATATGTACAAATCGTATTTCTTGGCCTCTTGTGGGTGCCTGATGCAGCCCCAGCTGCCTGAGCCCCATGCCAGCCTCCAAAGCTGCCTGTGCCAACTACCCACCTGCCTGCCCAGGCCCTATGCTGCTGGAGCTGCTTGTCCAAGCTGACCAAACCCGACACTTCTAAGGCCAGCCACCAGCCCGCCAACCTGAGCTGCCCAAGCTCTGCAATGCCAGGGCCAGCTGCCCAAGCCCCACGAGCTTTGCAAGCCAGCTGCCTGAGCCTCACAAGCTCCCCTGCCCAAGCCCCTCCCCTCCCCCAAAGTCAGCCACCCCAGCCCCCATCTAATCCCATCCTTCTCCTCCTCCTGCTCCCCTCCCCAAGCCACACTCACTCCCCTTTGCAAGAGGCAGCTAACTCCATCTGGGTCTTTGCTGACTGCCTGCTTTTTATAGTGGCTGCACTGGGTTGCCCACATAAAATGGCAGGGCCTGAGAGCTGGAAGCAAAGGCTGGCTTTTTCTTTGGATGAGGGGAATGACAGGGGGCAGGGGGTATTGAGCTGCCCCCCTCAACTTCTTCATGAAACTTCTTCATGCCCCCCTGTGATGGGGTTCAGGGGTCCCCCTGCACTGCACCCCGTCCGCTGGCAGGAGTGACTCTCACTCAGCAGGTACAACAGAAGGTTTATTAGGCAACAGAAGCCCAGTTTCTCACAGAAGCGACAGTACAGCAGCCAGAGACAGTCCTTCCAACCCGTCCTGGGGAGAAGACCCCGAGGGGTGCCCCTCTGGGGTGTAGGTTTCCCCCTCCTCAGGCTGGCTGCCTTCCAGCTCTCCCTTTTCCTAGCCTCTAACTGCCACCCCCAATTCAAAACCCAGCTCAGCTCCTCCCTGCTCTTTGTTCAGGCAGAGGTGTTACCTGCCAGTTGTAGCCCCAGGGTCATCCTTAGCCACTGGGAGCTGCTCTGCTTGCCTCAGACATCCAGCCTGACTCACACATGCACTCCCCGCACTCCATCACACCCTCTCCAGTTTGGGAAACCTGCTTTAGGTGAAGATCTATTGCCACCTCAGTCCATTTTGAGAATGATTTACAAAATCAAACATTGCTCATTGATGAGCACCTCACCCAAGCAAAGCAAGCACCTTGTACTGGAATCATTGCTGGGGACATGACAGATAATGTTTGAACCCTGGTCAAGGCACATAAGGTTAAAAGCTTAACTAAATCTAAATAACAAAAATAGTAGGGATGCTAACTAACTATATACAACTGGAGCAAGTCACTAAAGAATAGAGGACTCGTCAGGTTAAAAACAACACAGACCTCCAACTCCAGCGATGGGCAGTAAGAAGGAACTGAGGGGAGGTGGTGAGGGCAGAAACACCTCAGACAGACAGAGCAGAGCTATGCCCATAAGAAAAAAATTGATTTAAATTGGAGATAAACTTCAGCCCAAAGGAATTCCCCTGAGTTTGTTAACCATGCCTTACCGCAGACTTAAATTTAAGTGACTTCTAAGCCACAACAATTGGGAATAGTAATAATAATAGCCACCATTAAGATGTCTTTAATAGACTCTGCTGTGTCAGAATACTAACAAAATTAAAAATATTAAGATTCTAGCATTAGATAAACATAGCAATCAAAGAAATTCACAGTTAAGAAGTAAACTTTTAATACTAAGTCCCATCAGAGCACAGAAGGATAACATTATGGGATGCCACGTGTTGGTGACACATACATACAGACAACTGCAGAGTAAAGACACAGCAACGGAGAAAATGTGTTGTGTGTGTCCCTTTGGATAAACCTATCATTCTATGATCCATTTTGGTGTCGGGCTGTGTGCGCAAACAATATTGTTCATTCAAAAACCTCTCTAATTTTCTTCTCCCTCTTGTTTTAAAGAAGACAGTTCTTTGAGGCAATGAGTTGGGATTCTCAACTAAGTAGCCATAAAACCAGTGCTAAAAAGGTTATGTAATAATGATCGCAAATTTATAAAAGATTTATTATTAATTCTTAGGCACCAAAACATACAAAACATCACATAAAATATGAAACATTACTGAGAAATCCTAGTTCTGTCACACCCAGATAACCAAAGGGATCCTAGTCCACCTTATCTCCCTGTTGGCATTTATCCTTCTTTGTCCCTCCCTCACAGAAAATCCTACTAAGAGAAGGGTCTTGCTTACCCCATGAATACTCTTGTGCTCCCTTTGATTTCTGCACCAGCTTTCAGATTCCTGGCGTCCCTTGGCAGATACAGCAAACACAAGCCAATTTTACTGCTAGTATATGAGACATTACACACACAGTAGCAAAATCTTTCAGACGAGTTAGAGACACTTGCCTTGTCTATTCTCATATCCCTGGGTTGCTGACTTTGATTTCATTTTCAAAAATAACAATACTTCACCCTTAAAAAATTCACAATTTTTTATGCCTTAATCAGCTTTGGCAAGGTGCCATTATACCCATTTTGTAGATGGATAAAGTCAAGCACAAGAGATTACATAACTGCCCAAACTCATGCAGATAACTAGTGCCAGAGATCGTAACACAATCCTCTGAGTCTCCTCCTTCAACTCATTGAAAGTGCTGCCACCCTGGGGAATCTTGAAGAACTGGTGAATATTTTTTTTACCCTGGGCCCAATCTGTCCCAATCACAAATTTTCTAATGCTTTTGTTTTACTCCTGCATCCTTTCCAAAGGTATCAGCAAGCCTTACTCATGATTCATTACCATGAAACGTCTGCTGCAACTACTCACTTTTCTGTCCCTGCCTAGGCTATGTTTTCACTGCCAAAAGGTATATTTCTATAGCAGGGTAAGTAAAGCATGTAAACTATTTCACTATAAAATCCTAGTGGAGATAAAACACCCTGGCTGTATCTACACAGGCAGCTTCAGTCAACAAAACTGGCTTTGGTCAACAAAATATGCCAAGCATCTACACGGCTAAAGCGCTCTGTCGAGAGTTTGTTGACAAAACAGCTGTTAAGCCAGCAGTGCTACAACCTCTCTCAGATCAGGTATAATGCCTCTCTCAACAGAGTTTTTTGACAGAGTGCTCGTGTAGACACTTCTTTCAACAGAGAGGGCTTCCAATTCCCTAGGCAGCCCTGTTCGCAGAGCTTCCAGTCAGTTGCTCTGTCGAGAGAGGGGAGGGCAGTCTGGCTGCTCTCTGTCAACAGAGTGGACTGCTCTTTCCATCTGCTTTTGCATGTAGATACTATCTGTTGACAAAAGTTTTGCTGGGGTTTCTCTGTTGACAGATCTCTATCATCTGGAGGAATATAGAACTTTGAACTCCTCCAGGGCTAGGAATCACAAAGTCATAAAAATTGCTTCACTGGGCTGAGCAGAGGTGAGTAAAAAATCCCAACTAAATATATTTTTCATATCTATTCATTCATTCGAATCCACATATTTTGCTAACTGAGCTTGATTTTGACTAAGTTCCAACAGAGTCCAGGCACAGTTCTGATGAAATGCTGCCTGATTTCCTGGAAGCTCTTCAGAACACCTTCTTGACAACCTATATGGTGGGTTGATGAGGAGCTCAGAGACTGGAAACTCTTGTTCGGACTTCACGCTTTTCCAGCAGCCTGCATTTCCAGACCTTCCAAGTTCCACAGGAGCCCACCAAGCAGACAGCCTTAAAATCAGACTCAACAACAGCTTCTAGAGGTTCACAGTTTCACAGGAGCCCACCAGACAGATTGCAGAGAGGCAGGTCTCAAAATGCACTCACAGACCATTTCAACATTTTTCAGTTTTCATTATGAATTGGAACAAACCACTTTTCATAACCCTCCACCATCTTCATTTAAATAATCACTCCTGCACTATCTCCCTTGGTCTGTATGAGCATGTTACAGTCCCTTAAGACATCTATGTGCTCTCATCACTTCCCCTCCTTCATGTTTATTATTTGGTCTTTCCACTACACTGTTCATCCAGACGTTGTATCTCCAAAGTTGATTTTTTGACACTGTTCTTCCTACAGTTCTTTAAAATGTGCCACCATATCTTTTTTAAAAATTTCTTTCCATGATGCTCTAATTTACTGCCTCATCTGTAGCCTTTCCTTTCAGAACAAAGTGCTTGAGAAAATTTTCACTCTCCTTTCTCACTGTCTCTCAAACAGCATTCTTGAGCTTTTTTAGTTTGGGTTTCAGAGACAACATTCTCCTCCCTGTAATTTCTCATTTCCTTTTTACTGCAAAGACACTTCAGCCTTTCTCTTTACTGTAGCCTTCAATGTTTGTAGGCCACTCCACACACCAATACCACTTCTTTGGCTAAACAGCATATCTAATTCCCCCAGGTCAGGGTTTGCTCATATCAGACAAAATTCTCTCCCTCTAGTAGCAGTACCTGCTGTTTAGACCTGTTCCCAATGGACTGCCCAAGATCTTATATTTGGTTATATGTTCTTTTTCCCCTGTGTCTTCCAATCATTGTTGGTACCGGTAATCTTAGCTCTAATTCTGACACTTTGAATGACTACTTCAGAGTCTTCTGTCTTTTTCTTTGGTTTATTTATTTAGCTAAGTATCTCACACTGAATTGTTTCCGCTATCCAAAAAAAGCATCACGGGATCCCCCCATTCTTTAGTGTGTATTTCTCTCCTGCTTTTCCAGAAGAGCACGAAAGTTTTTTTTTTTTTCCAGCCAACAAATGGCTGCCTTAACATAACCTGGCTGTGTACTCAAATAGCTACATAAAGTGGATGAAAGCCTCTGTTTTGAACTCAATAGCTGAACTCCCTATTTATTCCACTCAGCATATCTATGCATAATTGTGCCCCTGCAAACCCAACATTATTATTCTACTTTGCATTTTCAATACACAATTTTACAAGCATCTGTAACTTGGATAAAGCAAAAACAAAGCTGGCACAGACCAGTAATCAATGCTGATTGTGCCAAGTTTCAAACTTCAGACTTTTGTGCATCAAAATCTTGTAAAAAATAAGTGTAGAATTTTTTACAGTGGCAAGGCTTTTATTCCTTCTCTTCAAAATAAAGAATGGCTCAGGAGATTTGCCTCAAACTGAAGAAAAAAAAAGCAGTCAAGTAGAACTTTAAAGACTAGCAAAATAGTTTATTAGGTGAGCTTTCGTGGGACAGACCCACTTCTTCAGACCATAGCCAGACCAGAACAGACTCAACATTTAAGGCACAGAGAACCAAAAACAGTAAGCAAGGAGGACAAATCAGAAAAAGATAATCAAGGTGAGCAAATCAGAGAGTGGAGGGATGGAGGGGAAGGTCAAGAATTAGACTTGGCTCAATCTAATTCTTGACCTTCCGCCCCCACCCCTCCACACTCTGATTTGCTCACCTTGATTATCTTTTTCTGATTTGTCCTCCTTGCTTACTGGTTTTGGTTCTCTGTGCCTTAAATATTGAGTCTGTTCTGGTCTGGCTATGGTCTGAAGAAGTGGGTCTGTCCCACGAAAGCTCATCTAATAAACTATTTTGCTAGTCTTTAAAGTGCTACTTGACTGCTTTTTGTTTTGATAGTGTATAGACTAGCACAGCTTCCTCTCTGAAGAAAAAAGATTTTGAGTGAAGACTAAGCATGGAAAATTTTAGTCCAACAGTTTTCAGAGTTTTCATTTACAGGAAAAGTTAATTGAAGCAAATTCCAGAAGAGGGCAACTCATTCTAGCAACCACAGCATGGAACCAGACTGTTATAATCAATACAGTTTTGTAGCCACCATAATACATATCTGAAAGCAATATTAGTTATTCTTACTCCACAAAATATTTTCCTTCCTTTTGAATAACCTTAGGCTGTGTCTAGATTGCCTAGAATTATTGGCAAAAGATACGCAAATTGTGCAATGCATTTGCATATCTTTTGCTGACAGTTCTGTTGAGAGATGCTTTTCCAACACTTGGCCCCATCCACACAAGGTCAAATGTTGGAAACCCCCCGATCTCCAGTTGAGACATCTTTCTTCCTTGTGGAATGAGGTGTACAGGAATGTCGAAAGAACAGTTCCAACTGGCAGACCTCTTACGATAGAAGCCTGCAGTCTAGACATAGCCTTAATGATTTTCTCAAGTACATTTTTTATCACATTCCAGTGTTTTCTATTTGAAAAATTTCAGTGAATAACTTGTGTTGCTAGAATGAGTTGCCCTCTTCTGAAATTTGCTTCAAGTAACTTTTGCTGTAAATGTACCATTGGTCCAAAAGTTTGTGGAAATTTGAGCAGTTTTTTCTATTCACAGTATGCATTTATGCTTTGTGGAATATACTGTGAATTAGTATTAACAATAACATACAGTCTTCATTACAGAAAGTTTAATGTTTTGCCAAGTTTTATGCACTATTTTTATCATACACTCTCAGAAGCCACTATTGTATACACACTGAATCTGGATTAACAAGAACAGGCAGCTGTGTGTTTGGGACCTTTGTTTCAGAGTACATATTAAAATAGATTCTAAAAACTAGCAACAGACATGCAAGATAGCCATGAGTTTTAAAACATAGTCTTTAAATTTCTATTTAAAATACATGTAAGAGGCCAAATCAACATTATTGACAAAGGCCCTGATCCAAAGGTTGCTGAACTATTTCCATAGACTTCAGTGAACACTGGATCACACCCAAAATGCATGATTTCATTTGAAAAAGGCAACCTGTTTTTGTTATAGCAGCACAAGAAAAGCCTTTTAAAGAATTAGAGATGAGCCAAATCTGAATATCCTATATCTGGCAAAGTTCTAATGAGTGCCAATCTTCCTGGATGATTACACAGTTAACTATATATGGGCTGGGTCTAGACTAGCCCCCGACTTCAAAGAGGGCATGTTAATTAGAGTATTGGGAGATTACCAATGAAGTGCTGTGATGTACGTGCAGCACTTCATTAGGCTAAATCTCCCCCACAGCAACTTCGAAGTGTGAAACTTCAAAGTGCCGACTCGCGTGTAGCTCCGGGTCAGCCGTGGGTACTTCGAAGTGCCCACTCTCCTTTACTCACTAAAGGGACTTCAAAGTAGCGCAGGCACTTCGAAGTACCCACGGCTGACCCGTGGCTACACGCAAGCTGTCACTTTGAAGTGCCTGCGGCTACATGCAAGCCAGCACTTTGAAGTTTCACACTTTGAAGTTGCCGCAACGGAGATTTAGCCAAATGAAGTATTGCACATGCACCGCAGCACTTCATCAGTAAACTCCCAACACCCTCATCACCATGCCCCCTTCGAAGTTGGAGGCTAGTCTAGACACAGCCATACTGTAGCATTGTGCTTCCATAAAAATAATATTTCTAAGTGTAAACGAGAAGCAAGGTTAATGTAGTCTAAATATGTGTAAAAGTTTTACCATTTCACTCCTCTACCTATTTAGTGAAGCATATTTTCATTAATGTTGCTAACCTTGGCTATGTCTACACTAGCCAAAAACTTTGAAATGGCCATGTAAATGGCCATTTTGAAGTTTACTAATGAAGCGCTGAGATACATATTCAGCGCCTTATTAGCATGCGGGCAGCCACGGCACTTTGAAATTGACGCGGCACGCCGCCGCGCAACTCATCCAGGCGGGGCTCCTTTTCGAAAGGACCGCGCCTACTTCAAAGTCCCCTTATTCCCATCTGCTCATAGGAATAAGGGGACTTCGAAGTAGGCGGGGTCCTTTCGAAAAGGAGCCCCATCTGGACGAGCCCCGCGGCATCGAGCCACGTCACTTTCAAAGTGCCACGGACGCCCGCATGCTAATGAGGCTCTGAATATGTATTTCAGCACTTCATTAGTAAACTTTGAAATGGCCATTTGCATGGCCATTTTGAAGTTTTTGGCTAGTGTAGATACGGCCCTTAAGTTACACAATCTCACTGTAAATTACTTAACATGGTTAAACTTGAATGGAAGAAGGAAACTTATCGCAAAGTACTCCGTACCTCAAAAAAAAATATCAACGCCAGTTTTAAGTGAATTCTTTCATGAATTTCCTTCTGGTACGTACATGTATTTTCTAACTCCTACATTTTTAAAAATGTTGAAAAGGAAACAAAGGATTATTGTAGCCTCAGAAAATCCGATAAGTTTAGATTTAATAGTACGTTTTATGCTGCAGTGCACTGCTGAACAGTGTGCACTGAAATTCTACCTCACTATTCATTTCCATCTGTATACGTATAAATAGGAAAATATAAATCAGATTATATTGATAGTTCAAGAGGAGACTTTAGAAACCATAGAGTGCAAAGATTTTAGAACTATATGACAAAGATGATTATTTACATGTGTTTAGCACTAATAAATTTTAATCAGAAATGAACAATAATAATTAAAGTAGAATTTTTCCATATACTTGGAGAATTAAGTAAAGTGGAGGAGGTCAATTATTAAGGTATACTTTTCCAGGCTTTGGCAAAACAAACATATGTGAGAGCTTTATCAAGGCAGGTGACTATACCATAAATTAATGAATCTGTTTCATCATTTATAGTTCATATCACATCATATAGCATAAGCTTAACATGAGAACAAAGGTCATTTTTATGCAAACTGCTGTTGTAAGGTAACTTTTAATTTGAAGACCAAATGTAAATTGCTATGGTGGATGCATGTTAGGTCACTAAAACAACGGTAGCTAAACTCAGATGTGACCTAGCAACCCAGGTGTTCAGGAAAAGTGCTGTTAACAGTAAGGATTGATGATCTAATCAAACTGTCACACTCAGATCCTCAGCAGGGTGGTTGGAGGGGAGGTGGAGGAGGATAATATTCAGAAAGCAAGCACATGCTTAGTGTTACTTTAAATTGATGCTGACATTTTCAATTGTAAAAAGAAATTTTTTCCTAAGTAATATAGGAAACAACTCTCCTAACCTTCCGGAGGATATCAGATAATCAGAGAGCTTGTTTTGCAAAGGCTAACTTCTCAGAGACAGGAGTCTATATGATATATGAACGATCATACATTTCAGAGATTCAAGACAACAACAAACCTTTTTTTCCTTTTTAGTATATTTAGATATATTTAGTTTATTCTAAACAACTGTGTGCATATGCACTTACAGTACATCTATGCAAATAAAGTAAAATAGTTCATTATTAAGTATACGCTATTTACATATTTGGAAATATTATAGGCTAGTAGTTGGCTGAGTTTTGTTCTAAATATTTGGATTTTTCAATCTTTTATTTGGTCGCACTACTAATGAAGATCTGAGGAACAGTCAAAGACAAGTGTCCCAGACAAGTCAACATAGCCAGATCTCACTGTACTATGACACTGTTTCAACATCACGCTTTTAAGCATTAACATATTTGTGTTTACAATGCATTTTAAATTCAAGGTACACAATATACCTTCTTTGTAACTATGAACAATTAGATTCACTTACAGGAGTTTACCCACGTGTGATGGAACGAAGCAGAGTCATAAGTGAGTAAGACTGGTTATTTAATAATCAGAAGACCTATTTTCTCTTTTTGATTATTAACAAAGAACAAAGGGATTTATAGTACCTTGCATTGATCTTCAATACTCCTGTAATCAGAAATGATAGCACATTTTATCATATAGGCTCTGAAATGGTCGTTGAACTAAATATATTTATCTTCGGATACAAAGCATAATTTATATGGTAGCATGAATTGGTTCTTACCAATTTGCACAAAGCTATAAAAGGCACTGGGAGGGTTTTATCCCCCGACTACTGATTTAGGATCATCTTTTGAAAATCCTACTCATGCTGATTTCAGTTTCACTACTTGTAGTACAAGGTGCTATACAATAAAGAAACGATATCAGACTCTGGTTCTTACACCAAGTTCTCAAGGGAGAGGTGTCATTTTATTTGCCTAATATATCTGACACTATATATATTTTTTTTTAAAAAAGTAAGTATATAGTTTATTAACTGCACTGTGAATAAGACACAGGTGTGTAAACACAAACATGAGCAGTTAAAATATAACAACAGGTAGTATGGGATCCAGTATGCTTTTCTTATAGTACAGTCATGCATCTGTTCTGAATTTAAGTTTCTATTTTTTCCCCATATTATACCTTTGGAGAGAGTGAAGCTAATTTTCACTTTTATATGAAAAACTTATAAGACCAATTATTGACATTTATAAATTATGCTTTGTATCTGAAGATAATATATTTAATTCAACGGCCATTTCAGAGTCTAAAATGATGAAATGTGCTATCATTTGTGATTACAGCAGTATGGAAGCCCAGTGTGTAGCACACCCAAGACAGCAAGGTAAGTCACCTGATTAAAGTTGCATGCTTTTTCATAAGTAAAAGCTCTATATTAAGTGGTCATTTAGCTTTTACAAAAGAAAAGATGCTGTCTCTCCTGCCAGAACACCCTGCTTATGTGTATTTCTATAGATTTTGTTACAAAAAATATATTTAGGTACCAATGTTTAAATTGGTCTTACCTTTCTATGTTTAACTTATTCCTTCCATACACAGGTATTTTAGTGGCATACTGAGGTATACAACAGAGATAGAATCTATAGATAGCTGTGTTTGTTTTTAAATACTAAGGCTTCAGGCATTAGAAATTAGCACAAAACACCCTATTGGGGGGAAAAGTTGGAAAGTATAAAATCTGGATGATATTCAACAGCAGGAATTTCCTCAAGCCATCCTTTACTGCAAAATTAATTCACATTACTGGAAGGCTTTCCTACACCCACAGTGTTGGGAATGTTTTTGTCCTATGGGGGACCATTCATGCAGGATTCAGAATTTACATATTTTACTATTTTGTTCAGTTATATTCCTCAGTGAAGAGAATCAAACCTCTGTGCTAAATTTAAAAT